>NW_024729998.1:127500-317500 GCF_018991925.1 Homarus americanus | reverse complement strand
GATAGCATTCGAGAGAGAGAGAGTTGGCTAGATGGTAAGAGAAAACGAGGGCCAAACATCTCAATCTTCTACGTCAAGATATTTTTCAATAGTAAGCGTTGTATTGGGTGATGGGAGCAGAGGGGAGGGGAGGAGAGCAGAGGGGAGAGGAGGGGAGCGGGGAGAAGATATGAGATTGAGATCATGACAATAAAGATCCAATTTATAGAGAATGTAGGCGAAATCAATTTGCATATCATTCAGAAATCGGGAGAATACAATACTATCCCATCTGAATATTGGGCTGGTGTCTGGCTTCCTTGCAAAATGAAACTGGCAAGACACTGTAATGCCTACGACAAGGGGGAGGGGGGAGGGGGTTGAGGGGGGGGGGAGGGCGTGGGGGAAGGCGTGTTGTCAATAAGAAGAGGCTCCAGCTATAACCTGCTCAACCTGTGAAAGGGGCTTATTAACACAAGCAGGGCCAAACAGAATACCGACCTTCCTTACTCCTCTTGCCTTACTTATAACACTCCAATGGACTCTTATGAGAAAACAGTATATTCCGATAAGAGGTTTGAGATGTACCATAGAAATAATATTAGTAATGGGTATGAGGTGTACCAAACTGTTTGTTACCTTTTGCTACTCAGGTCTCGATTATACTTCTGCCTCCTCCTCCTCTTCCACATCATCTTCCTCTTCCACATCCTCCTCTTCCTTCTGTATGATGTTGAGACCTCCCTTCCACTACGACCTGAAAGTTCCTCCTCTCCCTCCTATATATGAGAAGGGGGTCCTGCCATTCGATATTACACTAGTAACTCTTATCCATCTTCCTTTCCTTCGCAGGTTTGTATTAGTATCCACCTTTGTCACTCAAGATTTTATTTTTTATTTTTATTTTTTTGCCAACATCGTCGTTTTCCTTTCATATTGTACCCGGTCTGCCGCTCTCCCTGTAATATCATTTACGCCCGACACCTATCTCACACTCCAGTGCTTCTCCCCCAGCCACGTAACCTCCCTCTTCCTCCTCCTTACCCTTCCTCTCTCTTTCTCTGTTTATCCTCCTTCTCCTACACCCCCTCCCCTCATCTTTCTATTATACTCCCTCCTCCTCCTCCTCTTCCTCTTACGCTTCTTCCTTCTCTTTCTACCTACTACTCCTCTTTACATCACTCCTCCTCCTCCTCCTCTCGCGTTCCTCACCGGCCGCGTCACCGCCAGATCTTACTTGTCGTAGTGAAGTGGCCTTGGATCAGCCTACTGTTACGTTCACGCTGATGCTGCTACGTCCGAGAGATTACTTACTTTTTCTCTTCTACCGCTTCCAGGTTTTGTCATCAATGGATAATTTATGATGAAACACGAATTGGATATTACGAAACATGGATTGGATATAACGAAACACGAATTGGATATTACAACACGAAACTCAGAATTCCCTTTTACGGAAATCGAGGTAATATCTTCCCTTGGCTTAAGATAATAAAAAAGGGAAGGGGGGGTTAAAACTTTCATATTTCATCGTAGGTAAAAGTATAAACCTGATTTTCACTTTGTTATTGTTCTTATCGGTGGGAAAGTCGGTCAATGTGGTGAATAAATCTACAACTTTCTTCCTAATTTCAATTTTTTTTCTTTTATCATACTAATATATGGGAGGCGGAGGTGTGTGGGCGGTTGTATGGGCACTCTAATAGATCTTTGATAATAAGATGTTGTTTGTCTGCAGGGCCATCACTGAGCGACCAACCGGATAAGGCGCCCAACCAATAAATTGTCTCCCGTATTGCCTGCGCCCCCGAGCCTCTGGGAATCTATGTGTAATAATGTTGTTTATCTCTTGGTCTTATTTTGATTTTGTTTTTCAGGACTAAAGTCAGGAAATGGTGTACGGGAGGATGAGGGTGGGGGAGGGAGTGAGGGTGAGGGAGGGAGGGGGGGTGAGGGAGGGAGGGAGGGAGGGTGAAGGAGACTGAGAGTAAATGTGAGGGAGAAATGATGAGGGAGGGAGAGAGTGAGGATGAGGATGAGGGGGAAAGGGTGAGGATGAGAGAGTAAGGGCGAGGGAGAAGGTGAGGGAGACTGAGAATAAGGGTGAGGGAGAGAGTAAGAGTGAGAATGGGAGATCAAATTTTACATAAGTAGAATTCAATTAGCCAGGTTGTTGTTATTATTAGTAGTAGTATTAATAGTGGTAGTAATAGTAGTAGTAGTAATAGTGGAAGTAGAAGTAGTAGTAATAATAGTATTAGTAATAGTAGTAAAAACGTTGTAGTGGTAGTATCAACTTCCTTATAATTATTGTCACTATTAATATATCATCGTGTTCGTACTCCAGTAAGACTGACAGTAATGCGTAGTTATCCTTAACATGCAAACCCTTAATTACCGGTCACAGAAATTGCCTAATCAACTGACAGGAGCTTTACTCATTAATCATGTTATTAGAGCTCTCTCCACTAGCTAACAAAAGCAAGTCCTGAAGTGGGCCAAATTAGCAATCGAGCCAGAAAATGAGATATTTAAACGTAGCTAATTACTCCCCGCTAGTTTGATCCCTGGATGACTTTAAGTGTGTGTGTGTGTGTGTGTGTGTGTGTGTGTGTGTGTGTGTGTGTAACGGGGGATGGGTAAGGGACAGAAATAGACGAAAGGAAAAGCTGCCAGAATCTTATATAACGTGTGTGTGTGTGTGTGTGTGTATGTCATGTCCCCCCGTGTGTGTAGGGGTGCGTAAGGATGAAAGAGTAGACGCCTTTGATGTTTGTGTCGGAGGTCTACTTGATTTGTTGACGAGCAAAAAGATGATGGTTCTCTTGAGGTCTATTTCTATTTTTTCCTCTTCTCGTCATATAATGTTTTTTTTTTCTTCCTTTTATATGTATTTGATGTCTTATATACTCACCTTACCTTAGATCTAACAGCATCTGAAGGGTCTTACCAAAAAAAAATACTCTTTCAGGTTTTTGTATAAATAGCGTAAGTGTATGTTGGTCTATAGTGAATAAGATATGCAAGTGGCGGTATATTAAAGCGAAATAATTATATTAGTGGTTATGTTTTTCTTATTATTATTATTTATCTTCTAGTCTCATCATCCCCTTCCGTGTATATATTTTTTTGTTAACCTATATTTTTGGGGGTATTGGTTATTATTCTTATTCTCTTTTCTTCTTTCCTCTTCCCTTATTTATCATCTTTTATCTACACAGATTAAAGAAAATAGTAGAATATACATTTAAAAATACTCTATTACGGTCTCTTATTTCTTACACTCAATTATCAACAAAATATTATGAAATAAATAATAATAACTAAATTCTCGCTTATTTTAATGCCAGATATAAGATAGATAATAAGATAGAAGATAGATAATAAGATATAAGATAGATAATAAGATAGAAGATAGATAATAAGATAGATAATAAGATATAAGATAGATAATAAGATAGAAGATAGATAATCAGATAGAAGATAGATAATAAGATAGATAATAAGATATAAGATATATAATAAGATAGAAGATAGATAATAAGATAGAAGATAGATAATAAGATATAAGATAGATAATAAGATATAACTCGATAAAATAGTTAAGGTTTGGGATAGTAACCCCTAAACAGACTGTGATTTAGAATACGATTGAACAAGTAATTAATGGGTATTGCAATATAAATCACCAGGTGAGGGGGAGAAGGAAGAGTAAGGAATAATTAAAATGGAGATGGACATAATTCGTAATGGTATAATATATATTATTATTTATTTACTTTTTTATAGACATAAATTTATGTTTGATGAAATGTGAACTGAATAAAAAAAATGGGGATGTGTACACGGCTTAAAGTACTGTGATGGAGGAGGAATAGAAGGAGGAGGATTGTGAAGAAGAGGAGAAAGCGAAGGAATTAGAGGAGGAGGAATAGGAGAATCAGTAAGAGGAGGAGGAGGAAGAAGAAGAAGAACTGTGAATGTCTTTCTCTCTCCAGTAATGAAATTGGTATATACAAGTTCTTATCACAGTGTCACTATTACTTCACATTAAAACATCAACACACACACATTCCTTCCATTCACCTTCATCTGTTCAGTGGCACCCAGGATCTCTCGTCAGTCCCGGGCAGGTGTGAACTGATAGCGTTAGTGTAATCCTCTTATGACTAACAACAACAACACGTACTAAAAAAAATATATATATTATATGTTTTTTTGATCTCTAGAATGACTGGCTTTTGTGGTGGGGAGGATGTGAGAAATCAACAACGATTTTCTCTCTCTCTCTCTCTCTCTCTCTCTCTCTCTCTCTCTCTCTCTCTCTCTCTCTCTCTAATGTGCTATATTGTTCGTGTCTACATAACAACATGACTACCTTAATCACATTCCTGCGAAGATGTAAATGAAATTACATATATAATCATTGAATATTCACAGTGGTATCTTTAAAATAAATGTTATGTACTGTACAACTTTATCTATATACGTAATTGCACAATCATGTATACAAACGCACTTTATAGTAATTGTAAGTACTGTACCACCAACCTATGTTTAGAAATAGACTTATTTACTCAGATGATCTTGGCTGAAAACGATGCATCATAGTTCACAGAGGCGATGTTTTCATGTGTAAGCGACCGTGTGGACTTTACATAGATAAACTAGATGACGTTAGTAAACATCCACCTAATTCCCCAAACACCTTTCATGAACAAAGTAAAATAATCTTGAGTTCTGGCAGAGACAAAATATCGCTTCCAAATTAGAAGTAAATCTGTTAACCCCTTCAGGATTTAACCCGTCCACTCGAATTGTAGAACACACTAATGAACGCATATTCGTGTTAACTTTTATTTAACACCGTGGAGTAACAACGGTTAAGAACAAAGTCACTAGGGACCGTGACTAGAACGACCCTCATTGTTCACCCCGCCAACGCTTCCCTCAACACCACACCTTCCATTTACGTAATTAACAGTAGGTGGGAATCAAGTCGGAGGAGGTTGACGGGATCCATTTGTCAGAGGCTCAGAGGTGGTGAGGCCAGGATAGAGGGGAACAGGTTACCTAAAGTGGCCACTGGCTGAGTCTTCTATCGCCTCAAGTAACTATAGTCCACCTCAGGTCTATGCGTCCCCACAACAATGTTACTAAACAGAGAATTGATAAACCAAAAGAAAAAATAAATCCGTGTTATTTATTCTGTTTCTTTTTTTTCCTTTATATTTGTTTATTATTTTGTCTCTTGGCGATTTCCTAGAATATTGATATGGTCTGTTAACTTGTTCCGGGGATGGTGATAGCTTGAGGTGTATCGAACTACACCTTGATGAACAGTTAACAAAGAATTGTGCCTCATATATCATGGTTGATTAAGACGTCCACTGTCCATCACTGTCACCCCTCATATGTAGAGCTGTCAACACACACGGTTCCTGGGTGACACTCGTATTTCACGCTCACACAAGTAATCACTTCACACGCATATCAATTTTAAATTGAAAAGTTTAATTGAAATATCATGCTACCTGGTTCACGAGTGTACGTTTACCCACGTCAAAAAAATTCTTTATTAAACGTGTTTATATCTTTAAGGAGTAATTATGCAGCCGCTGCTTGTCTCGAGAACAATTGTCTTAACAGATACAATAAATAAGCTTCTAGAAGCAGCAGACTGGACCGGGATGTATCACCTGGTCATATGTCCTTCGTCAATTTATCCAGTTTGACCGCCATAAGTGTTCCCCGGTGGTGGGTTGTCTGCAGGTCTTACCCATCACTAATGAGGGATTCTCCCATGAATTACCTCACTCATCTTTATCATTCACTCACTGTTCAACCTTTCGTCCAACATTCTTCTTATCAACCTTCATTTCTCTCGCCTCCTGATAGTGGTGTTTTCTCTCTTCATCTATTCAAATAATGGACATCTTGGACACCTCACTACCTAATGTTTGGTTAGGGGAAATTACTCCAAGATAAAACACCGTAATTATTGCATTATTTTAACCATTATCACTGTAATGGATCGGTATATCCACCTTACTGCTAATGAGGTGAGTATAAAGATGATTTTGTCACTTTAGAACTTTACTCTAAAGCCTCCGAGGATTAGATTATTTTAAGTCTGTTTGGGTAGAAATTATTTATTCTTACGTTTCTTCTTTGTTTTTCCCTCTCTCTCTTCCATCATCGTCTTCTCACCTTCCATCTTCCTCCTTCTCTTTGTCCTCCTCTTCCCCCCTTCTCTTCCTCCTATTAGTCATTCCCTTCATCATTGACTTAAATTTATACCAATTTAATTCCGTCTGTTCTGGTGTTACCTGACTGATGAATCTATTGCCAGTCTATTAATTAATCAAGTTCCAGCGTAATTTTAGCAATTTATTTCACAGGTAACACGGCCTGCTGTGGGAGTATTAGACCGGATCCAATGTATTACACAGTCATATGTAATTAATAACGGTGTTTGTTTTGCTCTCTCTCTCTCATCAGTTGAATCAAGAAAATAACTTAAATTCCTCCTCAGATTTTCTTCTGTCCCAACAAAATATATCTGTCCCTCCCTCAAGATTAATGAGTATATCTCTGGTGTTTTGTACGTGGGGCAGAACAGTAATTGCAAAAAAGTAAAATAAA
This sequence comes from Homarus americanus, assembly GCF_018991925.1. Classification (NCBI taxonomy): domain Eukaryota; kingdom Metazoa; phylum Arthropoda; class Malacostraca; order Decapoda; family Nephropidae; genus Homarus; species Homarus americanus. The sequence continues at coordinate 310,876 of NW_024729998.1, read as the reverse complement.
CACGATAGGGGTAACAAAAGTCTTATATATATATATATTTATACAGAAGGTAAATAATTCATTTTAAATTAGCAATGATTAAGAAGACTAATAATTTGAAGCTATTTTAATGCAGTGTATTATCTATGGCGTTAGAGTGAGATATTTACTCATGTACAACTCATCACATGCACTATCAACGTATAATTTGTTATTTATTAAAAAAATATCCTTTAACACGTCTAGTGGATTCCTGTTACCTATACGTAGGTGGAGCCATTGTTATAACACCTCATATTTTGGTTATATATTTTCGCCCCCTTGTGAGCGCCACCCTCAGAATACCTTGCCGGGTATACATTTCCCTTTGTGTGCTGAAGAAGAGCTGCGTTTGTTTGACGAATGGCTTCTACTGTCCGTTGTTTCTTTACTAATTATTTTTTCTCACCGTATTAATATCTTTACCAGTAACCAGAATTAATAGTCACAACCTAACCAAACCTAACCTGGAAGTGCTAGAATTCATAATGACATCAAAAGCAGCCAGGTAATGTAATGAAACCTGTGTATCGTTCTTACCCGCGTCTTTGTTAACAAGTGTCTTATCATCTTGTTAAAAATATCTACAGTTTTTTTCCAGTGGTATATATAGTCGCTGGTACTAATTGTCACTACTCAGTTATCGTGAGCAATGCCTTCCTCGCCCCAGTCATAGTGAGCAATGCCTTCCTAGTTCCAGTTATAGTAATCAATGCCTTCCTCGTCCCAGTTATAGTAATCAATGCCTTCCTCGTCCCAGTTATAGTGATCAATGCCTTCCTCGCCCCAGTTATAGTGATCAATGCCTTCCTCGTCCCAGTTATAGTAATCAATGCCTTCCTCGTCCCAGTTATAGTAATCAATGCCTTCCTCGCCCCAGTTATAGTAATCAATGCCTTCCTCGTCCCAGTTATAGTAATCAATGCCTTCCTCGCCCCAGTTATAGTAATCAATGCCTTCCTCGTCCCAGTTATAGTAATCAATGCCTTCCTCGTCCCAGTTATAGTAATCAATGCCTTCCTCGTCCCAGTTATAGTAATCAATGCCTTCCTCGCCCCAGTTATAGTAATCAATGCCTTCCTCGTCCCAGTTATAGTAATCAATGCCTTCCTCGCCCAGTTATAGTAATCAATGCCTTCCTCGCCCCAGTTATATAATCAATGCCTTCCTCGTCCCAGTTATAATCAATGCCTTCCTCGCCCCAGTCATAGTGAGCAATGCCTTCCTAGTTCCAGTTATAGTAATCAATGCCTTCCTCGTCCCAGTTATAGTAATCAATGCCTTCCTCGTCCCAGTTATAGTGATCAATGCCTTCCTCGCCCCAGTTATAGTGATCAATGCCTTCCTCGTCCCAGTTATAGTAATCAATGCCTTCCTCGTCCCAGTTATAGTAATCAATGCCTTCCTCGCCCCAGTTATAGTGATCAATGCCTTCCTCGCCCCTGTAACAGAGGCCAAAGACTACTCTCTCTTACCACCACCAACATCTTCGGCTGATTCCGTTCTGGGAGAAAATCACTCTCTAATTCTGACATGAGAGATAGTTCCTATTCATATTATAATGAGGACTAGAGTCTTCCGAACTAATTTCTATGGAGAGGTTCAATGGAATAAGTCTTCTTTTCATAATATTTCGCGGCAGTGTGCTCGTGAATACTTTTTCTTCTTCTAAGCTCTGGATAAATTTTGATGTATATATTCATCCCCAGAAGAGCATCTTACCTTCCTTCTTAGTAAACGTTAATAAAACATTTTGTCTAATAATAAACATCATTTGATATCAAACTCCTTCCCAGACATCATTAAGCATCAATTACCCAGACTCTTCTGCGATGAATGAAAGTGAAAATCGAAACAGGATTGTTTTTTTTTATAAGCTTGTAAAGTAGTCGTGGCAGAGTCATTCCTTAGTCGTTTACTGGTAATTTAGGTCAATATTATCCTCGCGAACGGCAGATCTGAGTTAATATTAACCAAATGATTCCTTCCATGGAGGAGTCAGCGTGCAGAGAGGCGTTTTGTAAAGATCCTGGCAGCCATCAAGACGGACGATAGCTCACTCCGCTCCACTGGATGTGTGAATAAAGGCAGATTAATTGGTCATTAGGTGGATGGGACGTTCTGCCAGTATCGTCCTTTGGGAGATGATAGATACGGGGAGAGATGATTGATGGAATAGAGTTGATGGACACAAAGATGATTGGTTTAACGAATCTGTCAGTTCTAGAGTTGAAATGTGGAAAATAAGAGTGGTGGGTGAGTGGTCGAGGTGCGTTGAGTGTGAGGTGCGTTGAGTGTGAGTGGTGAGGTGCGTTGAGTGTGAGTGGTGAGGTATGTTGAGTGTGAGTGGGTGTCTCTTTGGGTGTCTTATGACGTTCATGAAAAAACTTTAATTATCCCTCGAGTAAAAAAAAATAAATCATTACACGAAAGAGGGGAATTGGGGCAACAAAACACAGCTAAAAATTATTTCTTTCCTGTTGCCACGTTCAGTCACCTCACCCATTACTTCTGTGGTCCACGCTTTTCTATGTTACAGAATATTATAATTTATTTAAAAAAAAATTATACATATTTGTGACTCTATGTATCTCGTGGTGAAAAAGATTGACAGCAACAAAAAATAAATAAATCCGAACTAGAGTAACACAAAAGATTTTGAAACTTGTAAAGCTTTAGAGTGAAAAATCTGATGAAGGATTTATTTCAGTATTACATGTAGTAGTAATCTATAATCTCTTGTAGTAAAAATTTATAATCTCTGGAACTCAATGTAGATATAGAAGAAGACTATTGATAATGCTGAGTCGTATAGTATCAAATGAACCAACGGGAGAAAATATGTTAGGATGGTTAGGTTAGGTTAGCGTTAGGATGGTTAGGTTAGGTTAGCGTTAGGATGGTTAGGTTAGCGTTAGGATGGTTAGGTAACGTTAGGGTGGTTAAGTTAGCGTAAGGACGGGTAGATTAGGATGGTTAATCTTTAGGTAAAATAAGATGAGGTGGAGAATCTTCAGGTGTTCCAAAATTAATATGTTGTTGATTAGGACTTTTTTCTCTCAATTGCTTCAGAAACCTTTACATAATCGTTACAAATCACAGAGAAATGGATAACAAAAACACCATGGGAGAATAAATGAGGTATACATAAAAAAGCGTAAACAACCCTTAAGAAAATCACAAAACCTTCATCTTTTACGAAACGAGAAACAGGCGAAACACTTTGATAGATCCTTGAGGAGCGTCATTGGTTCACCTAATCTTGTATAAACGCTATCAAATAAACTCAACTTTGATAGATAGACTACAAGCTTATAACTTGCCTGCCCCAACAGTCATCAAATTCTAACCCTTACATGACAAAAACACTCAACTTGAAATGACAAACTGGAAGACCCCAAGAGACTTCCAACAATACCGATAAGACTCCACCAAAGACCCACATGGAGTCAGTCAGGCTCACTAAGACCCACACAAGCGCGGCAGACAGCGAGGGCGAGGAGGGAGATTTCTGTATTACGGCAACTCCCCTTAACTAGGCGCAATAAAACACCAAGTTCATGCATATCAAACAGCTGGCAGGCAGCCTCTCACGCAGGAGGCCCTGAGGTAGTCGCTTCTCCACTCACCTCCAGCATTAGAAGTACAGAAGAGACGGGTAACTGCTGTTTTAGCTGTACACCAGAGAGGATTAAATTTTCAGTTAGAACAACACAGACAGGGGACTCTTACCTTACAACAGAGATGGGAAACTGTTGTCTTATATCTACAGTCGGGTTGTGAATCTTGGACGATAGCGGCAACTCAAAGGGTGAAGACAGTGTAGGAGGACCATAACAGGCTACAAGGTTTAGAACTTTAGATGAACTGCTCGGATGTACAATAGCAACCGCCGAGAGAGTTGACTATAAAATGTGATGAATGTGAGATAAGTGAACTGAGAAATATGTAAGGGTATGGGAAGTAAGTCTTGGCAGTAACCTGGGTGCAGGAAATGCGAGATCTTGGTCGATACTGACACGAATGACTGACAGCTGTGTTCATTATGACTGACAGCTTGGGTAGAGTATACCAGTGGGTGAATTATTAGTTTGGGTGACTCTTTCTCCGTAGTAAAAAATTAAATACATTATTATTATTAACTTAAGTAACGATTTATATGTATATAAGTATAACATTGCTAATCTAACACTATCATATTCTTAAAGTAACACAACATAGACTCACGCACTTGACATAATAGTAAAGCTATGTATGTAAAGTGATTTTTTATGTTACATTTAGTTCTGTGTTAATGCAAGTCACAGCCAGTCCCTTTACATAACCAAAGTTAAACTACCTGTCCTGACAAAACGCCAACTTTTCTTATATTCTAATTTAAATCATTATAAACGGGTAATACCTAAAGAGTTGTATCTCCTTGGTAATAAGTGATTGGTAACTGACGGTGAACTAAAACTAAAAACCAGAAAATAAACAATAGAAAGTGTAATCCCCTTCCCTTGTTTATTTTAAAAGACGTAATTCAAGACTAGAGATGTAAATGAAGAAGTGTTAGTCTTTTATCAGTGATATTATGTTTACGGTAAGAAGTTACGATTTCTTGAATCGTAAATTTTCGTATTAATTTTTTATACGTAGGGTGATGTACTAGAGTGGAGTTTGCAATAAGGAAGATGGAATACTTAGAGAACATTAAAAGAATAAGCCCCCAAAAATGAGAATCTAGAAATAAAACTAGTACCATTAACAGAATATAATTAGAGATAGTAACAATAATTACTAACGAAGAGAAAAGACTAAAATATGCTTAGTATGAGAACCAGCCAGTAGCGAGTGTGAGAAACTAACGATACTCAGGCGAATATAAAAGTCCGAGGAAATTTTGGGGAAAAAAAAGGTGAACAAAATAAAAGGCGGGAGAACTGCAGTTAAAAATCGTGAATTTCGAACAACCAAAAAACACGGTTTGGGAAACAACAATAAACTTTCAGTGAGACCACCCAAGGGGATACAAGTTAGCGGGAAAAAAAAAGCGACCGGCAATCTTTTGTTGTTTTTTCTTTGTTCCGTGAATGTAGAATATGGAGGTGGAATGACGTGATATGTGATCATGTTTTCCCCGTTGTCATGTCTCACCTGCTTGTCACCTGTGTTACGTCTCACCTGCTTGTCACCTGTGCTACGTCTCACCTGCTTGTCACCTGTGCTACGTCTCACCTGCTTGTCACCTGTGCTACGTCTCACCTGCTTTTCATCTATTATCATGACTCAACTTCTTGTCCTCTGCTGTGATATCGTTTCATATATAACACATACCTCAACATACATCACCATACAACACATACATCACCATACAACACATACATCACCATACAACACATACATCACCATACAACACATACATCACCATACAACACATACATCACCATACAACACATACATCACCATACAACACATACATCACCATACCTCAACATACATCACCATACAACACATACGCCACCACAACCAACCCAGCCTGACAACTTATTTAATAGTTAAGCCATAGTTCGCCATTCTATTTCTTTTTATTTTTCTACTTTTTTATTTATTTTTACTGTTACTTTTTTTGTCAATGCATAGAATGTATATCCGATGGGGAGGAAACAGGACTGTGACTTATGACAGTGACGCTTACATCTTCATATGAAACACCATATATGAACCGGAAGCGATACCAACCAACCCAAGAGTTTTAAGCTATATTTTGTCCAAGGTTAGGTTAGGTTAGTGTTGTATGCTGTCATAAATAGCTTGGCTCCGTAGCCTACCTGAATAAGTTTAGTCGACACCACAGTGATGCTTCAGTTTTAAATAGAAAAAAGTTCCTTTCATAAGTTCACGCGTTATTTTTTTTACCTCGCTCCCCCACCGGATTTACATTCTATGCATTGGAAAAAACATTCCGGTGAAGATCCTGTCACAAACCAAAAACAAAAAATCAAGTTCTGTTCTCTTGTTAACCGTTATTATTTTGTTCTTGTTTATTCTTCTCATTGTTACCTTTCGGGGTAGAATGATCATCTCTCGTTGTCCTCTGGCCGCTCCACTGGGTCACTCCTCTGCCACTCTCATTTACCCTCTTATCTTCCTCTGGCTTCTCCAAGTATCTTTTACACTGTCTGTTTACCTTGTTCTTGGTCTACTTCCTCTCCTCTACCTCTGCCTTCCACAGTCTTTTACGAGCCTCTCCTCCGCCATTATTTGTATATGTCCTTAACTTTGATTATTCCCTTTCAACACCATTTGCTATAAACTTAAAATATTTACTCTAGCCACGACGACAATTCTGTAAGTTAATATAAATATATTATAGGAGTTAATTGGATGAATGGCAAGTAATCTTACCTTTTGTTTCTTTTTTCCAGGTAAGTGTAAATTAACAGCTCCTCGAGGGACAGTTGACGCACCACATCTTAGGTATGTTGTCCAAGTAACTTTTTCATGTTTTTATCGTCTTTTTCAACTTCCCTCTTGAGTCTTGTGTGTAAAGCAGACATTTCTTTTACCTGTATTTGAGGAGGTCAGAATCCATCCCTTATCACGTTTTTTCTTTGCGTCATGTTGTACTGTCCATTACTTTCATGTTATGGCCCGAAATACTTCCGTCGGTAATGCTGACGTAGATCACAGATAGTTTTATAAATGGACTGTTTTCAAGTGGTTTTAACGTTTTCGACAAAGATGTAAGTCGCTGGACGATGACACAAGGAACAGTCTTCATGCTCACAGCGAGAAGTTTAACTTGTGTAAGAGGGAGGAAGCCCTCTCCTTCTGCTCTTGATGATGAATTCATCCAGTCAGTTGTCTCATGACTGAAACAACCCAATGAAAGCGTGTGTGACTCAGGTGCTGTAAAGGGTTCATGTTGGTCTTTTTCTTACATCAACATTGGTTCTGAATACCAACATGCAACAACCATTCTCAGTTGTACAGCAGTATATCTTGGCTCCCATATTCCCCTTCTTCTCGTTGCCTGCTGACTTCATTTGGTAACACATCTTCTTTGCTCATTGTCTCACTAACTTTAATAATATGTGAGACTTGCAACTCCAAATTCGACTTGAACCCGAAAAGTTTCATGTCTTTGTTGGATGTTGAGTGAAATTTATGGTTTTGGGTTTGATCGAATTGAATCTGTCTGATTCCTTCCTATTTGGGCTAGGATTCAGAAAAGAGTTTCTCCTGAGTTTCGGCTGTTTAGGGATTATTGGTAATGTACGTGTCACATCAAATCATATAATAATATCACATTATGGTATCTCATGTCACATCGACTTCTGCCCGAACCTAAAATTTGATCAGAATGGATCTAATTCATAGCAAGTGTGTAAAATCTTTATATAGTACAAGACTTTTGTAATTGTGTATAAAGGCTGAGGTACTAAGATTTAAAGATATATATTCCTTGATATTCTGCTTCATTCCACATCCTGGTGAGGCAGGTGCTGGTGTTGCCCAACTGAATGTCCAGTAAAGCTGTAGTTTACCTACTGACCCTGGCGCTGTCCACCCACAGCCATTTGTATCCTCGGAGATAAATGCGAAGGATCAGTCTGTTTAAACATTTGCTTCCTTGGTAATTATTATTATCATGGATATATTTAACAAGACTTCCTATTAAATATAAAAGCGAATACAACAATGTACTGTAATTAGTCTGCTGAAAATAAAATGGTATTTAAACGTAATAGAATGAAATATGTCGATACTTATTATAAAAATTGTATTATCTTCCTTTACACAAAACCTCTAACGTTGTCTTAACTGATATGGATTACTCTTAATTCGAGCAATAAAGGTCTGCGCTACCAAAGCCTATAATTGTTGCAATAAATTGAAGACTTTTAAAGCGAGCATTTATCATAATTAGGTAAATATTCTTTTCTTGTGTATTTTGTTGTTATGTCGTTCTTTTTTCATTTGTGGGGAGGTGAGGTGAGGTGAGGTGAGGTGAGGTGAGGTTAGGTTAGGTTATCATGGTGTTTCTCTTATCATTTCATTCAATATATGCGGCCAACCTCTCACACACTTTATCTTCGCTCACTCTTACTCCTTTCATCCTCTGTAATCTGCTTCTCTTTAGCATTGTTCTCACCTGGACGTAATAATGGCTATGTTTTAAGGATTTTTTCTCATCTCTCTTATCGACCGTGCTTTATAATTATCCTTATTCCCTTCCCTCCCACAATATTCGTTCTCTATCAATTTTCTCTGAGTCTTTTCTCTTCCCCTCTTTCGCTTTTTCTCTCACATGCACACCATTTCCATCTTCATAAGGGTTTTGTCCACACTCTACTCTTTCCCACTTGACTCATCCTACACACACACACACACACACACTACACACACACACACACACACACCCTTGTCACAACACCAATCTCTTCCTTCCTGTGATCTCATTCTCTGTATTGCTCCTTCACTTCACTCTCCTTTCTCAACCTATTGTCCCCTTTCTTCCATTCCTCCTCCTCCACCTCCTCCTCCACCTCCTCCTCCTCCTCTGTTGTTCCGTCACATTTGATGCACCAACACTGTTTTGTTTGGTTCTGTTCTCACTTTCATTGTATATTGCAATTTCTCTTTGATCATTTTCCTTCATTTACTCGTACTTACTCCAGTGCTAACCAACCTCAACCCAACCTAATGTATTAACCTAATTAACCCCTGTCATAATAACCTTAACTTAACGTTACTAAATATGAAGTGCAGTTCTAATGGCCTCCAATGCTAACAGGCCACGATATCAGTTGTTGGCCTTAAGTTAAATATTGTATCCATTTTACTTGCATTTAATGTGTAATGTTTCGTCAAAATAAAAAATTACTGTAGAGCGATAAGCAACCAATACTATATATTTTGTTTTCTTAATAAATGGTGTAGAGGGAGAGAGAGAGAGAGAGAGAGAGAGTATTCTTTTTACCGAGGTGTTCGTCCCCTTTGCCATAGATGTGAAGAAATTTGAAACAAGGATTTTCTGAACTGTTATACAAAACTGAAAAAAATATATATGACTTTGTAACAGACAGTACCACACAAAGGGTTAACCGAAGTATAAAAGAATTTCGTTGGGTTTGTTTCGGGTACGGATGAATATTGTTGTGTAGTCAAGCAAATATGTGAGTTCGGTTACAGATATAATGCTTTTTTTATAGGGTATTTAAGTTCTTTTGTTCAATATAACATCTTTGCCGCCAGTAATACTCCGGGGGGGGGTGAAGCATCTTGTGGGGGTTCATTGCTCTTTGTCGTTGTCCCACTATGAACCTTGAACCTTCTCCTGTGTCTTCTCTCTTGTTTCCTCGCCTCCTTCAGTCTTAACTTTGCTCCTCTGTTTCCTCTGCTTATATTTCTGTTTGCGCTGAGTTATTATTAGGGAATCTTTAGGCATTTAAACTTTTTCTATCCGTTACCGCACTTTTAACTCTTTTTTTGTCACTTAATTTGTTTGTTTATATATTTTTGACATCATTTAATTTTACTTAATTTAATATTATGTCTTATTCAACTATCGACACGTGGCAATTTTTTGAAGATGCAAATATAAACAACCATCGTGGATTTGAATGTCAGTTCATAGATAAACAAGAAAGGATCACAAACCGCATAAAATAATATAATTAAATGATACGTTAATAGAGTTATCCAACCTTGAAATAACACAAACTCTTGGCATTATCACCTCAGAACCGACTGAATTACCAATGATAAATCTGACCTTGACCTTTGAATGACCTCGATATCTAAGAGACATAATTTAGGATGTTGGAGACAATAACTGATATTGTTGGCAAATTAAAGCGTTAACTGACCACGTCTAGTGTAACAAACGGGACAAGGCAAACATAACGAGAACACCAACATTGTCCACGATGGTTTCTGGCAACTAACACGCGTATATCCAGCATGTCAACATATACGGCTATTTTGGCGAACTAAATAATAAGAACATAAGAACATAATTCGTCTTTGTAAAGTGTCAGCAAGTGAGAAATAATATACAGTCAGTCTTTTAGATACTGTCAGCAGAGGAGAAACATTCGACATAAACCAAAGGATTTCTAATTTGCCAGACTGTCTTCACTCTGAGAGAAATGTTCACGTGACGAACATACGAGAGACACTTTTGTCCCTCCTGAATTCTCGGTCTTGTGTCGCTGAATATTCCAAAATCCTGGCAGAGATATTTGGAAATCATTCCCTTGCCTTGCTTGGAAAAGGAGAGATCGGGTAGGGGGGGGAAGGAGAGGAGGAGGATGGAATGAAGGAGGGGGGGGGTGAGTGGAGAGGAGGAGGATGGAATGAAGGAGGGGGGGGTGGAGAGGAGAAAGGACGGGAGTTGAGGTGATTCTACACAGATCTTCTTATGAATTTTATGCCGCATTTCAGTATTTATCTTGAACTCAAATCCGGTCTTGTCAATCTTGTGAAAGAGTGTTGGAACCTTTACGAAATGTGGAATGTGATTAATACAATTGCGTGGAATAATTGACTCGCACCTAAGTATAACTAACCACAGCACTACAAAAGTAAATGATTATTGCACATAAGCTGAAAGAGACTATAGTGTAGATAGATATAAATAAAAACAAAATTATTACCCGGAAGTTCACTTATTTCAATTGTCTAATAAAAAGCGCATGTAATTTTTATGCCTTTGTTAACAGACGTAAAAAGAGGGAAAGAGAATATTGCTTGCACTATTAGCATAATGTAATGAACATATCTCTACTTGATTCGTAACTCCAATTGAAATAATATAACGACCAACCCCCTCACAATATAACCCTCAGATTATAACAATTTGACGACATACTGGAAAATATTATATGTTGTGTTCAGGATTTGTTGATATTCTAACATATTGGGTTTTTCTCAAAGTACCGACAATATCCGTCCCGATATATGTTGAGGATGGTATAACTGTGTTGACAATGGAGGAGGTTGTAGCGTTAAAGCCAAGTGTGTGCCGAGGGTTGGATATTGTGCCGCCTTTCTTGGGCTCTGGTTGGCTGGCTTCCGTGCCTTGAGTGTCTCGTCCAATCACCGAGCGACTGTATGCTCCCACTTAGGTGACAGAACAGATTACATTGGGTCTTTGTGAATATCAAATTTTGCCTTGGATTTACGTCTTCTCTGTTATGCAATTCTATATGTTTGTGATGATCAAGGGAACTGCTGAAGGTTAACTATTGTATTCGGGATCACTTTGGCTTCTCAGAATATATACAGTTATAGAGACACAGTATTTTATAATCACTTGGTACGATTCTGGTGTTAGACATTGACCATTGTTGTGTTTTAAACTGTTATACTTGAAATATTTTGCTTTATTTCGTCTATTTAAGTTTTGAAGATACCTAAAGAAAAGTTTGCATCTTGCATTTCTTAACTTTTATGAGATATAATTGTAAAGTTATTCATATATCAGTATAGTTTAAACTCGGATATATTATTCTGGGTCAGCAATAATTAAGGAAGACCTTGATAAACAACCGTTCGTTTACTATAAGTATATGTATTAACTTTTGTATATATTGTTATTCGTTATAAAGGAAAGGTATTGACTCACGTCACCAGCTTAGAATAATTCTTTCTCGGTCAGTCATTCAGTAAAAGTGTCAGACATAGAGCTACTGACTCAGCTAAAACTAAGGTATCGCTTATCAATTACCTTACCTGTCTACAGATATTTGATTTGAAATACCATAAGCTCAACCTTGACTCAGGGCGACAGGTGACTTTGTCTTCGAGCAAACTAAGATTAAAATATATTGAAGCTTTTTTAGTATATAGTAAATGATCAATAAAAATTTCCTTCAGTATATCAAGAAAATAATGAATTGAGTTACATCATATACTTACGAAAATATTTCCCGCGGTCAATTGCTGTAAAGATAAAAAGGCATCACTGGGATAGATGAATATATATATATTCCTGTAACACGAGGATGAGAGATGGTCACCGTTCATCAGCTGTACAGACAAACACATAATAGCCCAACAAAGGTATTTTTATGTGAGTTACTTATGCATCATAGCTCAGTGCGGGATGCGGGTGTAATTTGCTGTACTCACAGTGACAATAAATACCTCGCCTCGGGCCGTATATTACATTATAATATCATTAACAAAAATATTAGTGCAAGCTTGATAAACGTTATTGCCATTAATGTTGCCATTAATAATACCTAACTGCGATATTAAAATTTCAATTTGGAATTACGTGAGAATTATGACAATTACAACTATTTCCTCGACAACTGTTTAAAGGCGAATGTTTTATTATTGACGTGCAGTAAACAAACACTAACAGCATCTTTAATAACCGCTAACGACACTGTTAACGTAAAAACAACACTATGTACGGCTACAGTGGCCGAGCTGATACAGCGCTCGCTTCCTGTCCAAGGCTCCCTTGTTCGACCTCGGGACACTCACTCCACCCAGCTGTAATTGGATACCTGACTTGACAATTAGGGTAATGAAGCCAGTCGAGTGCAGTGCCCGCCATGATGCCAGGAAGGCTTAGTAAACAGTGTGATGCATCTGCAGTGTCCTTAACCGGCCGTCATGCCTTATGTGGGACTCAGTTTTGTTTGAGAATACAGTTGTGTGTCAGGTAAGGGGTCATATCAGGTGTTCAAAGCTATACGTAATTTATTTTTAGAACTTGTCTGTGCATGTGTGTGTAACTAAGACGATTATATGGGGTTTCTCAGCCTAGAGATAATTGCGTGCGTTTGTATGTGTGTGTGTGTGTTTGTTTGTGCTGTGCGTGTGTTGTGCTGTGTGGTAAAGTTTGAGGAGCGAGGTTCTATTTTGCTCCTTCAGACAGCAACTAATATGAAACACGCGTCTATATAAGCGGGGCCTCCGTGCCAGCGCCCTTGTAAGGCTTGGAGCGGCGGCAGCCCATCACGGCGGCGGGTGACGGCTGGTAGACACGACCAAACACGCCGGAGGAACAAGCATGGTGAGGCAGGCCGTTGACGTGCTACGTGTCCGGGGATTCATCAACCACGATATATGAGAGGCTTCCCAGGGCGGCGCTGACGAGGAAGCGAAAGAGGAAGAGGTGAGGCAGAAAATGGTGGCGTAAACAGCCAACATACGAGGAAGAGAAGATGAAGAGAACCATGAAAGAGGAAGACCAGGAGGAGATGTAAATACAGCAAAGCGAAAGAAGAGAAGAAGATAAATTGATGGGCAAGAATAAGGAGCAAGAGAAGAAACAACAGAAGTGAGAATTTGTGCTGATAATGTGGAAATATTTAGATAGTTATTAAGACTGAGAAAAATACACTAGTGGAAATAACATCAAATATATCTGCGATGTAGCGATACAAGTTACAAAATAGCTGTAGTTTGAGGGTTGGAAATACAAAAGAAATAAAAGATTCAGATATTTACCATGTCAGTGAAAGTGGGGATGAAGTAGTGAGGGGAAAGGTAGAGAAAGTGAAACGAAGATGAATGAGAACATGAGAGAGAATTGACGGGAACTTGGTGAGTCTGTCAATCTTGCAGCAACAGAATGTAAACATACTATTGGTCGATACGCCACTGATTATAAATTACATTTCACCTTTTTTCCGACAAAGTTAGTTATCTGGTAAACGTGACGGCAGTATTTTTCATCGACAGTACACGTATCACCCGAAGGAAAAAAGTTACAACGATTCCTGAGTTAATTTTCTCCTGTGAGCTGTGGACGAAAAAAACACACCAGCAGAGGATTTTTCACTGCCGTATCGAGTGTACAAAGTTAATTCATTTTCACCTTTACTGTTACTTCATAGGTTAGGTTAGGTTAGGTAACCCTTTTTCGTTCGCTTATTTTCTAATTTCAAGATTTTTTTCCTAAACGAAAATTTAGTATATATAAGATTAATAGGTTTAAACGACACAAGAAAAAGCTTAAGAATAAAATCTAAATTGTAGTTGGTGTCATACTCCTGTCATGACATATACCTGTAATATCCCCTCCCCACCCACCCTACACCTACCCCTAACCCACCCACCCACCCACCCCTCACCCACCCACCCCACACCCACCCCTTCCTTCCCTCAACGAATCCTAATAACCTCCCTGAAGTAAACAACTGCCCTGGATCCTGCTTCCCACCTCAGTATTCGTGGCCTAACCATTACTCTTACTCTGTCTTGGGTTGAGTATATATCTGAATTTACCAAAGAGTTTAGTAAAAAAAAAAGTCGTATTCATTCCTATAATTCTTCTTTTCTTTCCTGGTGTATGGAATGTGTTTTTTTATCAGCTCCAGTTCTCCATAAAACTCGAGGACGAAATTGACTCTGCTTTCATAAGACTTGTTGTTAAGACCATAAGCCTTTGGTAAGAGGGTCTTGAGAGGAACAGTGAAAGAGTCATTAAATTAAGGTACAGGTATATAGGTGGACCCCCCCTTAGCTCAGCCCCCACACACACTAATTGAACCTCATTAGTGTAAGAGCCATACAGTAAACTCACTTGTATATTATTATTTTCTTGGGCTATGGCTTTGACCTCGTTATTATATGAACGCTTGTGTCGTTGATACAGTAAAACCTTCATTTAACGGACATAAATCTAACGAGTATAGTACGTTATATGGAGGTTTCGAGGAGGATATGTCATATAGTACTTCAGACTTTGATAAGGTTTCCATAAGGTCGGTTTATTATTTCCAGCTTAAGAATACAGGACTTAGTAAGTTATCTTTTTTTATATATATATATTTTTTTGCGTCTGTTGATCATTATTATGTCAAATGTTGTAGAAATTAAACGAGCCGCTAAAACAGTTTGTACTAATAATAAATGTGGACATTATTATTCATGACAACTATATATGTATTGCTCTCATTAATACTTAACTAAATGAACTGAAATGAATTTAATCAACATATATTCATTCAGTTTGCATTTGTTATCAATAAAGGGACAATGCCACTGTTGGAATACACACTACTACTACTACTACTACTACTACTACTACTACTACTACTACTACTACTACTACTACTACTACTACTACTACTACTACCCTGTGATGTACTGTATAAATAATATCCTCATTCATATTCCTCTGTGAAAATAACCATAGAGAAATTACGGAATACAAAGACTTTATTAATTTATTGAAAGTGAGGAAAGTGTTACATCACCTCACCAAAATAATGCAAAAAATGTCAACCTCTTCTTTTTGCAACTCGAGGAAGAATCTAGGAATTGAAGATGCAACAACAAATAGAATTAAGCCAAGGTAAAATATAGAGATCATGTTAAAGTCCAACAGGATCTCTCAAGGTTTAATGAATAAAATTCCTCACATGAAAAAAAATAAATGACTTGAAGAATACATAAGGTCTGGAAAAATAATGGGATATTGTAGTATAGCGATATTTATGGGCGGCAGTGTACAGGACGGCCTCTTAAATGGTCAATTACGTAGGTGAAATTGGGGATCTTGTGTTGCTTAAGATGGAATCTGTAAACTAATGGCTTTTGGGGCAAGAAGAATAGGTAAGGTGGTGAATACAGGAGAGAGAGAGAGAGAGAGAGAGAGAGAGAGAGAGAGAGAGAGAGATTAGAATCAACACCACTTCACTACATCATCCCATTGCCTCTCGAGAACTTTGGTTGAGTACCTCCTGTTGGCTTTACTCCTTCCTCGTGGCGCTGCTGTCATAACAAAATAATATAGTGAGTTATGAATAGATACACTAGGCCGAGTAGGGTCATGAAAAGGTATGCTAACTACGACTACCAACCAGAGGAGAATGTTTGATGTAATTAAAAAATATATAGATATGAAATTGATAGTAAGTCCTAGACGAAAAATGAAACGTTATTGGTATTTTAATATTTATTCCTCAAACATCATTAATTTAAATTCTTGCAAAAGCAGATAACGACGAGGTTGATTCAGTATATCAGAGATGAAATAATAAAGTGTTCGTCCTTGACCCTCTTCTCAGATAAGATTCACGGTGTTCCAAATATCTGTAAACATTCAATGTGGGTTTTTTTTTTATATTTTGTTATATTGGTGATAAAGTAACTTGCGCTGTTTTTTTTATATTTTGCTCTTTAAAAAAAATATATTAATATTCTTGTATGTTTGAGCAATATGAGTGAGTATTATTATATGTCAGAGTATTATGAGTCTGAGCATTATTATATGTCAGAGTATTATGAGTCTAAGCATTATTATCTGTCAGAGCATTATGAGTCTGAGCATTATTATATGTCAGAGTATTATGAGTCTAAGCATTATTATCTGTCCGAATATTATGAGTCTGAGCATTATTATATGTCAGAGTATTATGAGTCTGAGCATTAGTATCTGTCCGAGCATTATGACACTGAGCATTATGGGTCTGAAGATTATATTGTGTAAGCATTTTGTAAACTAATTGAAGTGTTATGACATCTTCAAGAGACACTGTGGGAGGAGGAGATCATTCACCCTCTGCTGTACACACGTCTCATCAAGGTAAACAACAACAACAAAAGCAGGTTACATAACTCTACATCCTGTTATCCTTAGTAAATGTTAGAAAAATATAGAGTGAGGACGAAGCCTTGAAAACATGTTAGCGGTTGTGTAATAATTCACAGAGAGAGAGAGAGAGAGAGAGAGAGAGAGAGAGAGAGAGAGAGAGAATATTGTTTTGTCTCTACCTCTCACTCACTGCATTTGTACACCTACAAGTTTAATTAGCACTAATTGCATAGGCGACCCTGAACTTTGGGAAAAACTATAAAAAAAAAACACCTAATATCATGCATTTTTTGTCTAATTAAAATTATTCACATAAACACCAACCATTTGAATATTATTTCCATTAGTTACTGAAATATCCCTATGTTTGTAGGCATAATTACAGGTAACGTCATGTAAGACTAACACTAACACCTGAGATACTTTAAAGAATATTGGTTTTAGTGACGTTAGGATGGTACTTCTACTCGGTATAGACGCATATTTCTCTGGATGAATATATGTATAAATGGATCTCTGTGTGTGAGTATTTTTATCTTCATATATGTATGTATGTATGTATGTATTTATGTATTTATGTATGTGTATGCATGATTTTGTAAAAGAGAAGAGATAAGATTTTCCAACTGCAGAACAATTCCGCAAAGTTCACTGAGTAAAAAAGTCGGAAAATTTTGTATTTCACTGTTAACTTTACATGAAGGTTGAGGTCGGAGGTGGAAGATGAATAACAAACACGTATTTTTTTATTTAATTACCACATAGTTTAGAAACGATAACGGTAATGGTAAAAATTATATTGGAAATTTAAAATCTTGAAACACTTTTGGATTATCCACTAAGTCATTATAATATAATTAGCTCGTGCATGAAATATAGTTACTTGGAAGGTAATCTTACAGATGTCAAAAATAATCCCATAAAATATTTAATTCCGATTATTTAATACCTTGAAGACTGAATAAACACGACGACTGAATATTGTTATAGACTGAAGTACCTGATGTTGACTCAGTCTGTTCGTCCACCTGGGTAATACATCACACACATGAATATTGGCTAATCAAAGAGGTGGCTGGAAATGTGTGGTAGGTCTGTCTTTGAAAATGAAGAGATTGAGGCTTCGTGGCGGGGGCGGCGGGGAGAGCAATTTGTGCCGTGAAAATTCTCTGTGCCTGCATCAATCACGTCTGATACCACGAGTTCGTTTATCACTTGGAAAATCGCAGTTGTGGATCTATATCTCTATATTGGAACGATATTTGGATGTTGTAGGGGAGAAATGATGTATATGAATATAGAGTTGTTGTATTTACTTTTGTAGATGTGTGTGTGTGTGTATTAGCGGGCGTCTATATGTATGAATGTATATTATGACTTTGTTCTTCAGAATTTATAAGGAGAAAATTGCACAAAAATCATTAAAACGTACAGTACGAATAACCAAAAGCCAGAGAATATTATTTTCTCAAGGATCGTAAATATCTAAGAAAACTACGACATTTAAATTAACGGGGTCACTTGGTTCCGTTCGTAATGTCTTCGTAATATATGCCAAAGTGACTCGGCTCCAGTTCCTACAGCTTGAAAATTTGTAAGTTAATATCGCGAGGTAACATGAAGTGTAGCGACAGCCTCTCCCTGCGGAATACCGGCATAAACTGCAGAACTGGGACTCGCAAACTCAACAAATTAAATTTTTCCTGGTGGGTTCCGGGGTGTATGACGGCGTGAATGTACCCCAGCGCCCTCTGCATCACCTGGGGACTGTGGGAGGGAGTAGGGGTGTTGGGGTTCTTGGTGCAGCTATCCCCAGCACGTGTTCACTCAGGTAGATGGGAAGTCCTGGCCAGATGGAGCCACTTTATGGATGGTGCTTCCTTATATAGACTTCGAGTTGTACTAAAATGGTGAAGCTCCATTAGAGTGATCTGGGTGGTGTTAAGAGGGGAGGAGGGTCGCTGGTAAACATAGTAGTGTCGTGGTGGGCAGTAAACTTTCTAAGATAAATGTCTATGAAAAAAGACAATTTGTTAATATATAATATCATAAAAGTACTACAAATTTCATACGTGTTTATGCATATTATTAATGGAGATTTTGTTATGAGATATTAAAAAGAAACTAAGTGATACTTTTAGTGCTAATTCGAGGTATATTTATGTCTATTAACTACAGGTAGGTGGTGTTTGGATGTAACTTACTATCCAATATATATTCGTATTTTTAAGCACTAATTTTTGTTATGTGTTGAGGTGTTCGATGCCCTTCATAGTGTTAGTAATAATGGATCGTCACTTGGAGGTTTTCGATGTATATGTTAATGAATGATGATACAGGTTTAATGGTGAATTTTAACACTTTATGCCTCATAATTACTTATAAGTCAAGAAACAGCCCAACCCAACCCAACCAAGCCCAACCCAACCAAGCCAACCCAACCCAACCCAACCCAACCCAACCCAACCCAACCCAACCCATCCCAACCCAACCCAACAACTTAAAACATTTCGTAAAAAAAAAAAAATAAAAAAATAAAATCATTGGGTTTTGGTGACTCGGGAATCACTGACTCAACAACTTAACATGATCTCAACAATAGTTAAACCATAGTTAGAGAACCACCTTCAGTTACTTGCATTACGGATGAATTAATGCCTGCAACACACCCCAGGAAGCACAGAAATGTACTAACTTTTGTCATTAAGAGTAAGAAATGCATGTAATTTCGGAACAAACTGGAAGCTTGTATAGAGTTTACTGAAAATCTCACTAAAAACCATTAGATCCCACAACTGTAGTGTAAAGACATTCGAAACGTAAACACAGTACTTATGATTATTAATTGATAAGGAGATAAGGATTAATTTAAGACAACCAAAGTATTAAATGATAAGAGAAGCTGGTGATTACACGACCCCATAAGATTATTTTTATTTGTATCTCTTATGAGGTTGGCCTTACACTCAGACAATGTTCAGTGTGTAAAGACTGTTCTAACTCGCATGACCAGTGTAATGGTTTAGCGTCTGACGAGTCTACCAGAAGTCAAATTACGAGTTCAAGAGTTTATTTAGCTCCTTAAGAAGCTTTCTAGAACCCCCAAGAGTCTGTTTATCATTCCCAAATTCTGACAAATAACCTGAAATGTCTCGTATATCGTCAAAATACCTCAGAAATCAGTTTAATATCAAGGAATTTGACTAAAATCCAGTGGGTCGTTCTAACACTCCCAGAATCTGTCTATATTTCTTAAGTCTCTTGTTTAGCCACACTACTCTATCTCACGCACTGCCAAGAATCCTGTTAAACACCGAATTAGTCCTTTTACCACCGTAGAAGCTGCCTTGTGTTCCAGTAGCCTGTCTATTGCCCGAGGAGCTTGTTAGATACCTTTAGGAGTTTGTTAATAGTTTACGAGTCTATATAGCACTCAAGAAAATTTGTCTATGGCCTTAAGTATCCTTACTAGTACTCTCGGGAATCTATCTAGTATTTACAGTTTGGGTTGAGTAAGTGGTTGTGGGTATGTGTGAATGCTTGAATGTGGGTATGTGTGAGTGCTTGAATGTGGGTATGTGTGCGTGTGTGTTGGTGCGTGGATGTTGATAAGCTATCTGTGGGTGCGTGGATGTGAGTAGGCTATCTGTGGGTGCGTGGATGTGAGTAGGCTATGTGTGGGTGCATGGATGTGTGTGTGTGAGTGGTGTTGGAAGCTGGTGTACGCTGGCGCCTTCTCCAACAGCCTGAAGGCTGCCGCTCCTACCTTGTGAACTTCCAGACTCTTTGCTCAACACGGAAGCGCCTCAAGGACTTAACGCTACGAGAGAGGGAAGTAAAAAATAATGCAATTCATTAATTTATAAGTTTACATTACTCCGGCATAAGCGCTAAGCTAATAAAATGGTAGAGAAAATATATGCAAATCTAGTCAAGTTATCACTGTAGGGCGAAAAGTCGAGTGGTAGTTTCTCTCAAAGGGGAAAAAATAGAACAGTGTGTAATTAGTGTATGATATTAGCCCAAGGAGGCGAGCGTAGTTGAGGAGTAGCGGCGCGTGTTGCATAAAGGATGAGTGGAGGTGAGACCTAACCTAGGCAGGTGAAGGTTGCTCTCAAGGTTTGTGTGTGCAACGGGGTCAATTGAGCCCCAGGCTTAATGGGCCTTTCCTTATTGGGCCCAACCTTAATGAGCCTCGATTCCAGTGGGCCGCAGACCTAGCTTCTCACGGTAAAGACTGTTACAATGACTTATTCTGCCGTAACTAGATGCCTTCTCTTATCAACAGGTGCGAGAATGCTAAGAATCCCTGAAATAGTCTACCATTAACACAGGAGACTCAGGGATGGTCCCCCTCCACACACCGTGTAGGAGGACCCTCTTGTTGGTCTGTAGTCACTCCCCGGGACCTGGAGTGTCTTAGCGGGGTTTACACGCACATGTGCCCGTGGCCGCCTGTGTTTGTTGTGTGTGTGCGTGCGTGCGTGCGTGCGTGCGTATCCCAGAGGAGCTGGTTTTGGCAAGTGTGTAGAAGTTAGCTGTAGGGACGGCGGCCATTACACATTTGTTTGTTTTTCCCTGGGTGACGTGTACTCGGTTGTAGGAAGAACAGCCTCACTGAACACCTGACGGAGATATTGACTTTTAGTGTTGACTTAGCCTGTACCCGCCACCAGAGGGCAGCCCTTCATTAGTTCTCATTCTTAACGATGTGATAAATCTCAAGGGGGACTTCGAGAAAAAAAGTCCTGACACACCGTATTTCACCAAGGAAACGTATTTCCGATTCCTTCTTTCTTGGTAACAAACGAATACACAGATTTAAGGTAACACGGACTAGTACTTAACTCTTATTCCTTCTTCAGAAATACAGTATTTACATTACATGAATTAGATGCTGTATTATATGAAAATTTTCCGGGATGAATACTAAAATATCCTAAGGTTAGATTCAGTGTGAAGAATAAGAATATTTTCACAAATCTTAGGTGAGTAATCTATCGTAAACTAATCTATTCTAACCTAACTTAACCACAACTTAATCATGTCATATTAATAGCTTCTTCTCCTTTACTCTCTTCATCTCCCGAAACTTTTCCACCTCCCTTCACCCTTCTCGACCCTTTTATTCCTGTCTTTTCCACCCTCTCCTCCCCACATCCCACCTCACTCCTCATCCTCCCCACACACCTCCACCTCCTCCTCCTCCAGCCCCGACCCGTAATATACTGTGCCTTCAGCGTCTCAACAACACCATCTCCCCACATTGGATTGCCTGGCCCGACCTGATGATATTTCCAAGAACATCCCTTTTCTGCTGCCATAAATAATAAACCCCGAAATTCAGAGCGGCTGGATGCTCTTTGAGGTTCGCCGTCATGGTACCTTAGCCCCTCTCACTGCCTCTCACTCTCTCCCTCTCTCTCTCTCTCTCTTTCCTTCATCCCCTGCTGGGTACGTGATGTTACTGCCCTCTCGGATGGATAGTTCTCCTCTCTTCTCTTCTTCTTCTCTCCTTCCCTCCCATTTTCTCATATTCTTTTTAGCATTTGTTGAGTGGAACTCCTCTTCCCCCCTCTTCTTCCTCCTCCTCCTCTGCCTCCTCCTCCTCTTCCTCTTTCTCTTCCTCCTCCTCTGCCTCCTCCTCCTCTTCCTCTTTCTCTTCCTCCTCCTCTGCTTCCCCTATTCTGCCTGTATGGTTTATTTTGATTAACCTGAAAATTATGGCCCTCACCTCTCCTCTCTTTATCCTCGCTTCCTCCACTAATGACCAGTTAACTTTTTTCTTCTTCTATAGGGATCATTTCAGGCCTGTGTGTGTGTGTGTGTGTGTGTGTGAAGGGGCAGTGTATGTAGATATTTGTTTGAGTGTATCTAATAATATCTAATGCTTCATAATCTAATAAATATCGTCGATTCGAGTATTTCTGTATAAAAGAAAAACGAAAAATAACAATGAAAACTTAAAGTAGATTATACGATTCCCTTTAGCTGAAAAACTAAGACTCGGAAGTTGTGATCGTCTTTAACAAAATCATAGGGAGAAAAAAGAAAATGGGAATTTATACAACCCTCATCAGGCCGATCACCACCAACAATTTCACTTTTTGTTTATATTTTCACGTAATTTCTCACCTTAGATCTGATAATTAATACACGCAATCGCCTTCACACGATGCTAATCACGTAAATTGTTTTGTTCTTACTGGTAACAAAGAAATAATTAAATCTGCTTAGTAAGGTTATCAGGTAATATATACATTTTTTTCGTGATATTTTGAAATATTATTTACGTGTGTGTTTGTGTAAACTGTATTGGAAGACCTTTTATCTCCCCAGGTCTAATTCCGTTTTCTCTTACATGCTCAAAACATAAACGAAGACATATTCCTAGGCCGACGCGCTCTTCACCTTCCCCGCCGCTATTCTCAGAGAAATACGGGTGATCATGGAAGTGATTAGACGTAAAAAATAACGCCCCGCTATTTTCACCGCGGGTTTTTTCCGTTTTTTAGGAGACAATCGGAGAGACAGCCAACCACATTTACGACTGCAGTTAACGCCCAAAGTCTATGTAGCATTAAACGCCCAGAATTATGTTCAGGATCCCAACACAAAGATTCTCGCCACCCCTCCAATCGGAGGCTAAATCTTAAAATATGTGAACGTCGTGACAATATCAACGAGCGCGCTGCTGCAGATACTGGGATCAAGAATGGCAGGCAAGACCAGGCATAAACAAGACGCTATCTGAAGCCAATGCCTGGCAAGCTACGGGAAACTTAGCTGGCGAGTAGTGAGCGCCTGCGACAAGAATTGAGCATCTATGACGCGAATTGAACCTCTGGTGTATTCATGACAAAATCTGAGTTCTTGTTCCGGAAAATTTACCATTGGCGACAAACACTGCGATACTGAAGTTTGATAATGCCACTCAAATAAAGACGAACTCATGGCACAAGAATGTAACAGTACAGTGACAACAAGTGAATTCTTGCGGTAAAAACTTTCTAATTTATAACTAGATGGTGAATAATTGTCGTTACAGAACTAATTACATTTGCCCGAGACTCATTAGGATAAGTAATTACCGATATTCCAACTTACTGTACATAGATCCTTAACTTCTCAGCGTGTTGAGGCTGTAACTTGTACTGACCTAAAAAACCGTCTCTCTCGGAATTGGATATTAATTTAACTACTCTAATACCACCAGAATAAACTGGGACTTCAGGTTATGGTACAGGTGAGCAGCAGCCAGCCTCAAGTTTAGTCTTTATTACTTACTGTTTTGTTTCTTACGATAAATTCTTCGTTGATTGTTGAAATATCATAGGATACATCTAATGTCGTTTGTTATTGATGTGACTAATAATTTTCACTTGGCAGTAATAATAATAATAATACAACTGTTCATTAAAGTAAATACCCCTAGTCATTTTTTTAGTCAAACTACGTCTCCGTTTTATATAACTATGCCTCTGGGTTTAAGGATTAACACATAACCTGAACTCTCGCAGGCGCTTAGCTTAGAAAGATGTTGCTTGGAAAATAGACCCGGAGTCCCTATTAAGGTACAAGCATTGTTACTCAGAACTTTGTGTAATACTTTAATGTGAAATGCATAAATCTTGTTTCCGAGTAAGAATATTCTAAAGATAGTTATAAACCATCTTACTTGAAGCAAACTAAATGCCATGAAGAAAATTGCACTCCGTCGGCGCTTCTGCCAAGAGGGAAAACTTCCGCTAAAGGGAGATTTAATAATCTTCAAAACTTATCTTGAAATAAAGTTAATCCCAGTTTCATAAGACCTTCCCAAGACTTCAGCAGAAGGGGAACATTTCTCCAATCCTAGACGCCGAAGGAGGATCATGATAGTTGAGGAGGGAGGAAGTTTTCGACGCCAAGAGTAACTCAAGGCAGAGTTACTGTGTACAGCTGAGAACCTCCCACCACACACAACTCTCACCCACACAGATATATATCTCTCTCTCTCTCTCTCTCTCTCTCTCTCTCTCTCTCTCATTCATGTACTGAATTTATAAACAACTCTACATGACTGCCAGATTGATCTTAGAATTGGATATAAAGTTTATCTACAAATCAAAAGTTTTATACGAAGAAAGTTTTAAATCTCTCTGAGGGAATTAGTTGCGGAATCTGTCAATAACAATCTTCCTGTGGTTCATATATCGAGGCTAAGACAAGTTTGTGGTTGATATAACGAGGTTAAGACGAGTTCTGGTTGATATATCGAGGTTAAGACGAGTTATGGTTGATACATCGAGGTTAAGACGAGTTATGGTTGATACATCGAGGTTAAGACGAGTTCTGGTTGATATATCGAGGTTAAGACGAGTTATGGTTGATACATCGAGGTTAAGACGAGTTATGGTTGATATATCGAGGTTAAGACGAGTTATGGTTGATACATCGAGGTTAAGACGAGTTATGGTTGATATATCGAGGTTAAGACGAGTTATGGTTGATATATCGAGGTGGCAAAAGTTTCCCCTTTAACTCTGGGTCTTTGTTTATACATGATGGCTTTATTCTGAAGAAGAAACTCACTCGTCGGTCTTGACTCATTTCGTCTGTATCGTAATTTTTTTGTTTATCTTAGTCATATTGTCCTGTGCTGTTATCTTCACCGTTATGTTGTCCTACTGTCATGTTATCATGCTCTGTTATCATAATACAATACTACACAACATACAAACGAAAAAAAAATATAGGTAGTAGATGTACAAACATTTATAAAGGCTATCCATTAATAACTAAGGTCTTTAAGCTCGTACTCCAGGTTAATGAGATACACTAATCACTTATTTAAATATTACGAGAGATTTACCTCCCTAGTCAGGAAAATTTGGGGATAATTATAACCTAGGATAGAATATTACACACACACACACACACACACACACACACACACACACACACACACAGATTCTAGGTCAGTTATCCATACGTGCATTGACCTCAAATTAGTTGTGTTGTTCTGGTAGCCTAAATGACCAACAAGTTAGAGTAAATGATATCCTTTAAGCCTTGTTGAATATATGACCTCGTAACAATGCTAAACTGGCCAATTATTGTGACATTTTTGAGTGATATTAAGTGGACGTTGTGGCAGTTATGGAACATTAAAGAGAATGGAGTAGAAAGTAAAGGTTGGTTGATAGTGAAGGTATGCAAAGTATGTCAACTGATTTTATTATGTGTTAAAAATATTTCCTAATGTATATGGATACTCTTATTACCCATGTTTTTTGTTAGCTAAATATATAATTGCTTATGGATTCTTATTACTGCATCTATAACGTGTATATAATCTAATTCGTATGTATATTTTTAGGGACAATTGTATTCATTCTAAAAAAAAATCAACATTTCATCTTCACCGTCAATTTATGGTCATTTCTAGCACCAGGAACACGAGCGTCCATAGAGATTTGTACAGTAAATTGAACAAGAGAAAAAACACCACTCGTTTTATATACCCATTTGAAGGACATGTAGCAGGCCAATTTCATATTAATTTGCGCCATAAAAATTTACAACACTCCCAAACACAATCGTTTGAACCAAAGGCTGGCTGGGTAGTGGAGTTGGAAATACATCATATGCTGTCAGCGAATTATGTATTTCATGTAAATCTCTAAATGAGGTGACTGCCAAAAAAAAAATATTGTTGGAACATTTGGAGCAGCAAAACGTTAGGTGAGAGTCTCTTTAACGCTGGTGAGGACGATTCTTAAGGCTACGCAGAGGAGGTTTATGTTATAGAGTGTTTCAGTGAAGGATAGGCACACACACACACACACAGTGAAGGATAATAGAGTAATTGTGTTGTTGATTGTCTTGTACGTAGTTGTTTCGACTGTCTGGATCTTAGGAGCACTAAACACTAATTTAATATCTCGACACTAAGACGGGAAATTTTAACTATACGTGTGGTGTGTTAATGGATTAGGTAAAGGAGGAGTTAATCAATGGAATAACTTTGTAAGGGAAGTTAGTTAAAGGTGTACACACTAGCATAATGTACACGGAATTATTGTAACATATCATGGTTCAGTTTACAGGTTTTTAATGGATAATACTTAAAACTGGATAAATGGATAAAAGTATCTGGTTATTACGGGATAATTTTTCTAATAAATTAAATTGTAATCTATTTGAACTGTGTTTTTTTTTTGTCTTCGAAAATATTGTATTGGGATAATTTAAAGATGTGTTGATATGGAGTGAATTGGCCAGCACAGTACATCTCCTAGTCAGTCTGAGTAGTACTGTTGAGGTCCTTCGTTCATCATGTTCACTGGATGTGTAAGGCAACTGGAGTAATGAATTCTAATTGCGCTGTGGTTCGCCAATAATAAAATGATCTAGTTTTAAAATCTCTTTATTTTCGACTTAATCTCACCATTTTTTTTTTAATTTCTTACTATAAAACCCCCACCGGAACCATTCAGATCTCAGGGGCAAGTGAGAATATATTTGCGTGTTTGACCTGTAAGAGAAGCAGCCTCAAGAAACACTTTAGTCTTTGCTCAGTACTGCAACACTTCCCTCCCTAGCTCTGAGTGTAACGAGCCATTTCTTACGGACGGAAAGAAGAATTAAGAGAGAAACAGGCAAAGTTGGACACGATACAGAAAGAAAGACAGTAAAGTCCCACATAAAATCTGCATATTGAGAAACCCTTCCGTCCAATGGCTCTACTTGCAATTCGACGCTAAACCTTTACGACGGTCGTGTTCATAGCGACCATTCGATAAAGTGGGGGGTGATCGGCTCTCTCTCCACGTTGGTATTGCTTCCAGTCGTAATAGATGGGACTCTACTGGGTTAAAGTCCGTATTGTAGTACTTGCAATTTGCTTCAGCTGCAGTTTCCTATGCCTTACAGGATCATACAAGATTGGAGAAGCTTCATGCGTAAATATATTTGTCGGGTCTAGATGCAATGGAATGTGACCTAACTTTTCCGTATTTAACTACTGTCAAGGTTTAGTTCGTGGTTACATCTTGTACGGAGGAACTAAGCGTCAATAAACAGAACCGTAGACAATGAATATATTGTGTTATCCTGACCTTTAGTTAAACACCAGAGGCAAGCCACTATACTCCCGCTGAAGATTGTATGGTGAAGCTATATTTTAACACACTGCTATAAGCTTCGAAGTTAAGCAGGGTAAAGTTAAGACGACATTTATTTACAGCTGAACCACAGAAGCTATGAATTAGACAACAGTGAGGAACCGAGTAAACACAGTGACGAAGAATGCCAATGCAAATCTTCTCTTGAGTTTGTGCTGATAAGAAAACCTTCCGTCAGTGTCGTCTAAGAATACCTGGTGATTTAAAGGCGAGATTAAAATACCTGGTAACCTGGTATGTGTGTTGATAATTAACCTCTACATAATGGCATTCTGTAGGGGGTATTATTCCTATGCTAATTAGTCGTAAAGGTTTGTGTGATTTTTGCTTCATATTTTGGTTTGTCAAGACGAGATTATGGTGGGGGTTTTTTTTAGTACAGCTGCATTTATAACAAGAGTTATTTTTTTTTTATTCCTGAAACTTCCATCTTTTACACCTGTTAATAGCTTCCACACCTGTCAACAGTTTCCACACCTGTCAATAGCTTCCACACCTGCCAACAGCTTCAACACCGTCCAACAGTTTCCACACCTGCTAACAGCTTCCACATCTTTCAACAGTTTCCACTCCTGCCAACACCTTCCATATTTCTGATCACCTTCCACACCTACCAACAGCTTCTACACCTGCCAACACCTTCTACACCTGCCAACACCTTCCACTCCTACCAACACCTTCTACACCTGCCAACACCTTCCACTCCTACCAACACCTTCTACACCTGCCAACACCTTCCACTCCTACCAACACCTTCTACACCTGCCAACACCTTCCACTCCTACCAACACCTTCTACACCTGCCAACACCTTCTACTCCTGCCAACACCTTCCACTCCTACCAACACTTGCCAAGACCTTCCTTCCGGTAATTTTCCCCGTGTGAGAGTAAGGTTTTCCCCTGCGGGTATTATTTAGAGCCAGCGGTGGTGTATTTATGTTACGACTCGTGTAATGAATGTCTGGTTAAATTAATGTAATGATAGGGGGAATAAGTTAGTTATTTTAACTTTTAATTTTTGTGTAAAAAAGTGTGAGATTAAACTACAGTTTTGGAATTGTTCTGAATAATAATTATAAGGTAATTATGTGTATAATATAAATATTTTTTTTATAATTCAGTACAATTGCAATAATTATGTAGATAATTTCAGTATTGATTTATTTATTTGCATATAAATAAAATTGTACATAAGTAATCACCATTTATTTACTATATAGGTAGCATAGAATTCCTGTGAAAAAAAATGGTTTTGGAAACACAACAAGACTGTAATTATGATATACAAAAGTAAAGCCACCAAAGACAGAGAAATTATGTTAGACAGAACACTTTATAACAGGTAGATGGGAAATCAGTTGATATCTTAACCAATGGTGGATTAGGTCGTTACATTAGGCATCTGATTGTCAAATGATGCTCATAATTGATATCTGATGTCTGAAGTTTGCTTTAATCATCAAATAATGACTGATTTATTGATACGACTCATAATAATGAAATTCTCCATCGAACAAGTTATAAGGAAGACGCAGTAATATATGTCGCTCTCTGAGGTTCACCAGGCGTAGCTTAGAGGAGTCGTCGTCCAATTTTCCAAAATTAGGACATAAAGCGAGAGAGAGAGAGAGAGAGAGAGAGAGAGAGAGAGAGAGAGAGAGAGAGAGAGAGAGACTCTGGTTCACAATACAGTGTTGTCGGTATTGCCAAATGACCTCATCAGCGGAGAATGTCATTACTGGATTATCATCATTGTTTCTCTGGAATTTTATATAATTTCAACTTCTCGGTTCCTCTTGGCATAACATCGATTTTTTTTACTCAAAGGATTTAATGAAAAAAAAATACACAGAATCTCACTGACATCTAAGAATGTATTTGATAAATAGAGGAATAAGTCATACGAGAGAGAGAGAGAGAGAGAGAGAGAGAGAGAGAGAGAGAGAGAGAGAGACCGGTTATTGCTGGATGATATCACCACTAGCGGAGGGAGATATTAAGATGAATAAGTATTAAATCAACTAATTGGAAAGTGCAGTTCAAGACATCTTCTCTCGTATGACGCATCATTGTTGCTCATCACACGCCGGATTGATGTGATAATTTAGAAGCTCTGGGTTTACAAGTGTCACTTTAAATAAGCCTCGAAGCTTTGATTGGAATCGTAAACAAATCGAATCAGCTTACTATGAGTTGTTGATTAGATGGTTGACCCTGATGATGCAACTCGGGGTTTTAAAATGAGTTATGAAGTGTTGGAAATCTTTATGAATGCTGAAAGTAAACTCCGTATTTATAGTTCGTTGTCTTAGCAGGCGACGTTAAGGGCCTTGTGCTGTGAATGTTCTTAAGTTATGAGCATAAGGCTATTATTAATCGGAGTTTTTGATGATAATCCTCACACACACACACACACACACACACACACACACACACACCAGTTCATCATTATCCTTGTTGAATTAAGAATTTGAACTACACAAAGCTGCACATATCCAAAGATCTTATTAGTTAGTAGTCAAAGGAAATATTTGGGCCTCGTGTACTATGTGTTTGATGTTGAGTTTATTAATAAACTCACGAGAGCTGTCATGTGTATTTATTTATTCTAAGGGAAATTGATTTGTTGCAAGAATATTCACTTGTTGATAAATATAGCCTGTTGGTCGTGTTAAGGTTCATATATATATTTTTTAGATACGGATGTAAGATTCGTCGGAAGCGTTGGTGAAGTAAACAGCAGAAGGTCAGGTCACGGTGCCATAATAAAATCAGGTCAGGGTGCCATATTAAAATCAGGTCAGGATGCCACAACAAGGTCAGGTCAGGGTGCCACAACAAGTTCAGATCAGGGTGCCACAACGAGGTCAGGTCAGGGTGCCACAACAAGGTCAGATCAGGGTGCCACAACAAGGTCAGGTCAGGATGCCACAACAAGGTCAGATCAGGGTGCCACAACAAAATAAGGTCAGAGTACCACAACGAGGTCAGATCATGGTACAACAACGAGGTCAGGTCAGGTCAGGTCAGGTCAGGGCTCCACAACAAGACTCGTATATTAGTATCTCTCTGCCTATGACGTCAACGCCACAATATCGCACCAGCAAATTGTAATAACCTTGCCGGGCTGAGTCACATATTGATTGGCTGGGTCTCAGGTCGTCTACATCAAAGGAATTATAACCAGTTGGGTTGATCATCAGGAAATAGCGTAAATTTTCTTAATCAACTGGTCGTGTGTTCATCAGGAATAATTACTAACCAAGATAATTTATTGATATATGTCGTGTGAGAAAAAAAGGAGATGCTGTATAGTAATGTTGAAATGAAGGCTGGTGAAGTTTATGTTTTAACTGGACGGTAGTAGTAGTAGTAGTAGTAGTAGTAGTAGTAGTAGTAGTAGTAGTAGTAGTAGTAGTATAATTGATCTTCACTTTAGAACTGTATAAAATCAACCTTTTTGTGTTAATAGACATGACGTAAGGATCTTCAAGGATGCGAGTATTAATAACTGGTTCAAGGATTCTCTTACTAGTGGTGTTTGAGACGTAATCAATCATCTCATTCGTAAGCTGATAATAATAATAACAATAATAATAATAATAACGAGACTGTGCCCTAAGTAGGTGGAGTCTTTATATGTGTTCCATTTACGGGAGAAAACAAGATTCGAATCCCAGTAAAAACACGGCGCCAAGTATTTTATTTACTCCTTAGTTTGTATTGGTCGACTCAAGTTCCAGCCATTCAACTTCTAGGGATTAGTTTTCTGGGGAATCTCGGGGAAAATTCCTATCATTTAGTCATCACGAGTCACACTTTGTATATTGCGAGAAAGTATCATCCTATCTGTCTGCCGGGAAGAAGTGTGATTTATGCAGGGCTGTTTTGCCTAAGAGGGGATAACGACGTCATAAAGGGCTTGGTCCTCTGCCAAGTAACGCATTTGGTACGTTTACGGGAATAACACATTCAGAGAGAAGGGGGAATATGACGCCCGTTTAGTGACACTTGGCAGAGAAACAACCGAGAAAAAAGACGAGTAATAACAAAATTGTATCGTCAGTGAATGTTTTGGGTGAGGAATAGGAGCCATTGGAGGAGGGAGATAAGATCGGGGGGAGGGGGTGAGGGGTTTAGGATGCTCGGACTAGTTTGTGTGCAGGACGTTACTGACTTGACAGTTACGAGGCTTGTGCGGAAGACGACTCATTCTTTACCGAAGCTGTGGAAAAATAATATCGTTTGGAAATTGATTTATATTTCTGATGGAGTGACTAAAGAATGGGGACACGCAAAGATGGAGGTTCTATCTTTCTCTTATAACCAATCTCTTATAGTTTTATTAAGGTTTCTTAAGTCAAAGATGTCCTAATGTACACAGTTCAGGCTATTATGTCAGAGTTGTTGTTTTTCATTTTGTATCCGTATTTTTACTTGCTAAATAAACTGGAATATAAATATCGACATCAAAGTTTTGTCTTAAAGGGGTCATCGTTCTCTCTAATTCACGTGATTTTTTCGATGTTCAGGATTCACTTTAAAGGTTGTCGTTTGACGTGATGCGAGTAATGACTCTCTCTCTCTCTCTCTCTCTCTCTCTCTCTCTCGGCTTGACAAAGAGAGGATAAATTATAAATCCCTCGGTGATGTACTAATGAGGATGTTTACTCAAACAGAATATTCTATGATGAGGTTCCACGCGCTCTCCTTCATTACTTAGTCTACACCATTAAGACATTCTGAGTATAAATAACCACGAATCTGTTTATGAATTTACTGTTTGATAATTGTTGTGACGGGGGAGTGGCGTGAGTTTCCTCCCATCTGATGATATTTTGGTTTCAGTTAGTCGGAACTTTATTAAAAAACAAAAAAACATAAAAGTATATAATATTTTCCTCCAATTTATTTTATTTATTTTTCTTGCTGATGTAAATTGAGTTGGCCCTCATCCGTGTGTTCTCGTCCAGGTAGTTTAGGGTCGGGTTAGGGAGCTATCAAGTCGTTAATGTTCCTCTGCAGTTCTCACTGGTTGAGGTTACGATAATGGTGTGTTAAGGTAATAAGACTGAAGTGTTGAAGTAACAATAAGTAACGATATTTTCTTTCTATCGCTCCAAGTTATTTTTCGTTATCGTGACGTATTTCTTTACCCAAAAAAAAAATAATGCATTAAGGGACACTGATATAATGTGTATTTCAGGATCTCAACGCACTTGGCGTTGTATTATCACGCTCACAGTTCGTTCGAAATTGATTCAGCTCGGACGGAGCCACGGACTTTTTGTGGTGACTATACCACAGTAATTAATATTCCTAAAATTTCTATTTAACTTTTTGCTGAAGTAATTGGGAATCAGTTTTATTCAATACTGTTGGTTAACTCTTAACATCTCATAGGTAACCTCATTCGCTATTATCGTTTCCTCCCAGTAGTACCTTGCCAGCTGTATTCTTCCGTGACAAAGGAATAAAAGTAAAAACATCAGTCATGTGTCAGTCACGTTTAACACAAAAGTCACTTCAAAAAGTTTATTATCCGTAGTTTTGTTCTGTATTGTGATGGAGTGAGTGGCACTCAGGGACGTGCTCACTACACCGGCAATCTCTAATTAGAGGCGCCTCAACTTCTTGTGGCAATATTGACGTAATCATAAGTAAAGTGCACACAGCGGAAGTCCAGCGCCTCTCTCATTACTCCTGGGCTAAGCCACCTTCCTCCTGGCTGACGACTACAGCTGAGGAACCACCGGAAAAACTCCACCTTTTTGTTAGGTGAGGGGACCAGCTGAGCGTCTGGCTGGGGAAAATGGATAGGCATTGTAATAAACGTTATGGATTTTAGAAGCTGTTTGCTCATTATTTATAGTGGCTTATTATATATCCGAGCCAGAATGTGCGGAAGAAGAGGAAGGTATCATTAATCTTCTTAATTCTCTTCACCCACTGATTAATTCTAGAGTAATCAGGGGCTGGTCGTGCTGCTGTTGAGATATGGAAATAGTGTGTGTCAAGCCTTCACTATAAAGGGTGCACATACTCAAGCTAATTTTCTCTATATATTCATGTAGTTTTGGAAGTAAATATGTTACTAATAGGTCTCGAATTATATAATTTCCCAGTTTATTATAATATATTTTCACTGGAAGGGAACTTGGGAAAACTTTTACAATAAAAGACTTGAAAAAAAAGTGAGAAACCAATTACATTATCACCAGCAAATATCCCCATAACCAATTTAGAATCATCATAAATTTTAACCAGAACTTCCATAATTACCCATCACGATGCTTAATAAATCGCGTTATCTTAGAGCCTCGGCGACTGAGAGAGTAAATGGCGGTAACATGACGCCCTAGTCTCTCCTCTCCTGCCTCACTGTTTAACTGTGTTGCCCTGTCATCTCTTCTCTCATCTCCAGTAGTTCAGTTATTTCATGTATGGATATCACACACACACACACACACACACACACACCATGGTGACAATGTTTTCTCTGCCTCTGGTGAACGTTCCTCATTTTCTCCTTTATAGTGTCCCCCCTCGCTTGCCTCTGTCGACGGTGAGCCATTAATTCTGACCTACGTCGTCGTGTGTGTGTGTGTGTGTGTGTGCGCTCGTTTTATATTGGATACGGTTATATTGTTAAGCTTTTTACATGAAAGGAGTCTTAAACTGTTGAATTTTTATGAGAGGCCTACACAATGAATGTCCTCCGTTAGAATAAGCTGAACTGTGTATCGTAAACTGAGCTCCTCCACGCACCAGACGGCCAACTGGGAGTGACCAGGGCAAAGGACAACTTCCTGGGATGTGTTGACCAGAGCCAATATTGACACTGTGTTCTGGGTGGCCGCTGGCGTCACTCAACCTGCTCCTGCCTGTCCTCCCTCTTGTTGGTGTTGTTGAATCACAGACGCTGGTAAATATTACTTACTAAATATACACACACACACATGTAAACACACACACAAACACACATCCACTTACACACACCGATATATAACAGATTTATAAATAAAGATTATCTCTACAACAAGGTCAAAGGCAATAGAGGATCAGGACGAGGCGACGATTATTCTTTTCAATTCAGTTTCATCAAAAGAGAAAATCGTATATTTCACGAGGCTTTGACGGTAGCAGTGAATGATGGTGGTGGTGGTGGTGATTGGTGGTGATAGTGAATGTTGGTGGTGGTAGTGAGTGTTGGTGGACGAGAGTAATGGTGGTGGTTAGTGGTGGTAGTAAGTGTTAGTGGTGGTGAGTGTTGGTGGTGGTATTGGTGGTGTAATGGATGTTGATTGTGGTAAGTGGTGTTTGTGGTGAGTGACAAACTGTATGTGTGTGTGTGTGTGTGTGTGTGTGTGTGTGTGTGTGTGTGTGTGAGTGTGTAGACGTTGGTGACAGACTGTGTGTGTGTGTGTGTGTGTAAGACGTTGGTGATAGACTGTGTGTGTGTGTGTGTGTGTGTGTGTGTGTGTGTGTGTGTGTGTGTGTGTGTGTGTGTGTGTGTGTGTGTGTGTGTGTGTAAGACGTTGGTGACAGACTGTGTGTGTGTGTGTGTGTGTGTGTGTGTGTGTGTGTGTGTGTGTGTGTACTGGACCTTACTGACAAAAGAAAAAAAAAGTTTCCACCTGTACATGATTTTCACCACTGGGATATAAAGTAACACCAGACTACAGAGTCCAATAATACTTGTCGATAAAAATCATTAAAATATATTCTATGATAAAAAAAAGCCATTGTTGACATATAGGAGTAAATGACGGTGTAATAAAAACCCATAAATGTAAATTACTGATTCAGTCTATTCGTATAAAAGTGTCACAAATTTACAGATAAAAATTAATGTATGTAAAATCCAATTAAAACACATATATAAAGTCATGAATTACAGGGATAAAAAAACAGAACAGAGAATAGATCTAGAAATATAAATCATATTTTTTTTTTAAATCTTGATGGACTACGGGGAGCAAATATGTGATTTTGTTCACTGAAAGATAATACAAATAAAAAGGCTCTTACAAGTATATATGTTCTCACTATTATTGTGGTTAAAATATTCACTAATAATATCCTCTCTTGTGTGATAAAAATAGTAAGTCTCACGAGGTAATGTCTTTCTCTCATAACTGAAACTTGTTCTTTGTTATTGATAATGTTATTGTCAGTTTGTAAATGTTGGGTAATTGTAGATAGTAAGGACATTGTTCAACTAGTTTGCTGAAATTTAGAATAGAAAGTTTTGTTGGTTCGTAGTTTCATGCATTTGTATAATTATGTAGGAGGAGATATTGTAGTGTCTAGTACAGTCACCTAAAAAAAAAAACTATCTATACAAAATTGTGTTGAAAAAATATGACACAACAGACGAAAGATTTTGACAACCCTACCGAGACAACAGGAGTCGCAGTGTTCATTCTGAAATTTATCAATCACCCAAGTACAGGTAGTTTTTTTGTGGGGTGACTGTACATGCATGGATAAATACATTAGAGGTCAAACTTAGAATAAATGCCTGTTAATAGTCGAGAGAGACCAAAATCTAGAATGAATTGGTGTTAATGAAGAAAACAAGATAGGTGGAACTGCGACTTAAACATTTCAAAATCACAACAAGATTCACAAACATTTGCCGTTAAAAGTATTCAAATCCCCTGTCGTCGCGCTGCACCAAGGTCCAATGGGTCGTAACTCCCTAAAGTAAGTCTGATAAGTTTTGGTTATCGAACTGGCTGCCTCGAGATCTTGTTGTGAATTACGTGATGCTGTATTTGTTTAAAACACTTTGTTGTTTATTTTGAGTTGTCGTGTTAACAAAGTTGAACACACACACACACACACGCGCGTACACACACACACACACACACACACACACACACACACACACGCGCGTGCACACACACACACACACACACACACACACACACACAGGAACTAGCGAGAAATAACACCAACATCTCGAGGATATATTTCTACACCATTTTTCCGGGTAACACCAATAAGTGAATTTACATACATTTACATACACAGAGAATATGAGTCATAAAATACGTGTTTTGGGGCCCATAAGAATGATAGTTTTTACATAACATATAAGTTTCATTTATCTACATTTAGATTTATCCGAATAATTTTGACAGGAACAGGTTAGTCAGTATTTATAAGGCTCCACGAATCTGAATGCTTGTAAATCCGCTACGGGAGGAAACAAGGAGAGAGAGAGAGAGAGAGAGAGAGAGAGAGAGAGAGAGAGAGAGAGAGAGACACCACACGACAAACGTAGGATTAATAAGACATAGATGAAGAAGACATACAAAGGACAAAGCCATTAATCAACTCTTCTGTGTATGATTAAAACCCTGAAACATAATCTAGTCTCTATTCACTACAGTTATGTATATATTCTACAATATAATCCAGTATTACATTTATGATTAAATCCACATTCATCAAGTAACTAAAATATTGTATCTTAATGAGGCAAAACAGACGAAAATATATATGGTACACTGTAAAAAAAAAAGTCTTGCCAATTTTTGTGTGGGGGAATGACACAACGGGTGACCGATTTTGACAAACCTTACCGAGAGATACACACACACACACACACACACACACATACATACATACATACATACATACATACATACATACATATATACATACATACATACATTATTTTTTTCCTTTGACTTTGCATTATTTACGTTTTTTCTCAAAGATATATGTTCACTTTTCGTTGCGTGACTTAAGGCAGAAACCCGTAGGACACTGAGAGCAAGAAGGATAATACATATATTCTTCACTTAAATCCACATCTGATCAAGAGTAAGAACCCTGTATTAAGTTATGCCATATTGGGTGTTCACTGGTGACATGATACTCTTATTTGTCTCAGTGTAGTTAAATCGACTCGAATTTATGCAGTGGGAATATACAAGAGTAGTTAAGAGATCATAGCTGAGGACAGGGGACTGACTCTTCCCTGTTATGCTGAGAGTTCCATAAGTCTCGTCTCAGTGGGTAAATCTCTCTCAGCTACGTAGAGCAATAGGATGACATTATTGTGGCTGGAATCCTAAGACATGGCAGCCATTCCCGGGGGTGTAAAGTTGTTAAAAGTAGTCCCGTGTGACGTGTGTTGGATTGACGAGGTAATGAGTCTGCCGTCTGTGATGTCTTAGCGTCCACAGTGACAAAGGACGCATTTTGTGACGAGGTATAAACTTTCCCATTATATGACTTGGAAGCTTCGTACAAAACCGGTGACTTATGCTTAGTTTTTTCTGAATTAGAATACCGAACGTTGGTTGCCACATTCATTTATTCATTTATTCCATACGGTATATCTTTAAGACATAGAATTGAATACCTCTATAGAGACGTTGAAAGATATTCCCTTACCTTTGGTTATATAGTTTAGTGTAATATGACATCTGTTCTGAGTGTCTCCGTAAACCGCAACTGGGGCCATCTGTTGACTGACTCTGCCCCTCGATAACAACCTGTGCTGTGTTATGCTTTACTCACTTCCAGTTCTTATACCAGTGTTTATAATTATTTATGACTGTTTGTCTTTGCTTGTCTCTTTCTCTTATAATTTGCGCTGGATTAAAAATGTATCCAGTAAACAGGGGCGAGCTGAAGGCATCTGGGTACACCTCACTGCTACATTTTCTGTGTCCACGACATTCTTGCTTGGTATATTATTATATTAATGGACCGAATTTTCTTCATATAAATAAACATGCCACATTAATACCTACTTGCAGTAAGGTAATTTGCATGGCTCATAACAGAATGCTAACAGCGGATGATACGTTTGACACAGCTATTTAATTTAAGAAATATATGTGATATCCTGGATGTCACATTTGCATGTATATGAGCTGTACAACTCCGGGTCCTGCTTTTGGGTATAAATGTTTGAAAATGCAGAGTATATTAGCGATACATAGTTTCCCTGTTAACACATGCATATTAGCAATGTTTGGCGAACTTTTTGTCAATCCAAACCCGGTCTCAGTGCAGTACAGTATGACAGTTTGGATCAGTGCTGAAGCCTCTCCCAGCTGAGACTCGTGAACCTACAGTTAGTGGTGGCGGCCATAGGACGACATGTTTAGCCTCCCACCTCTTCTATATACAAATCACGTATGTCATCTCCAAGTAACATCACTCTAAAGGGAACATCATTTCTCTTTTTAAGTTTGAACACAGAGGACCAAAGGCTGGAGAACAGTTAGTGTAGATCCCTGCAGATGGATAAACTCACACACACACTCACTAACCCTTTCATAGTGATAATATATACATGAGTTTCATTTTCATCTGATTAACATAACTGAGAAGTGTGGGAAATAACTTGACTTTTATTATTAGATCGTAAAAAGCGACTGTAAAATGTGACGATGACACAAACACAAGGAGGCAGCGTGTCCACTCGACCCCCTTCACCTTCCCAACTCGTGGCCATTACAGGTGGGTGGACTGGGAGTGACCCAGGATCGAACCACTGACCTATAGAACATGAGGCTAATGCTATATCCACTCAACCATTGCAGGTATTTTACACTAAATCGCCTCGGGTGTGCGAATAGCGTCGTTTTCTGCCGCACAGGCTATAAAATATCCGCTTCCCTGACGAGAATAGATTTAGGAACAAAATCGTCCATTAATTTCATGTTACACCTCTGACAATGACGTCACACAAACACATCAGTTGTAAAATTCCTGACCAGTTTATCAGTTGTCAAAAATAAATATGTAAAAAAAAACACAAAAAATCACTGATTGATAATAACTGAATAGTGATTAAATTTACCGATAACTAAAACAAACTGTGTGTTAGTGGATCTGTGCCTAAATTTTATGATTAACGTTTAAGTACCACCAATCAGCGTGGGAAACGATATATCGCTGTTCATTGCCGCGTATCGAACACCTCATTTTTCACACAAGGGAGTCAAAGGCAGAGACTAACTGCTCATTCAACCATTCCCAACACAGTTTTGCAATTAATAATATAATCTGTCCATCCCCATTGTACTTCAAATACCAGTTGGCGTTCCCTTGATGTAGTAATTAATTTAACAAGAATTTTTCACGCGCAGCTGAGCATAATGGTGATGGGTGTAAATAACTGGAGCTTAGTAGGTCGCGTTCAGAGGAGAATGTGATTGTCTGGTATGTTGATAAATGACGTAATTAAGAGTAGGTGTTTAGTACCCGGTAACCTTGTCATTAGTGTTAGAGTAATTGCTTGCACGTTAAATTTAAAGTGGTTTTCAGATTACATTTTTTTTTTCACGTGCATTGAGAATTACTTATCATGTAAAGCATCTTGATATTTTGTTTTCTTTTTCTGTAGATTGAACGATTCTACGAAGATTTGATTATTTCAATTATTCCGACGAATTAAAAAAAAGGTTGGGGTATTTTTTTATCATACATGAATTTTATTTTGTTATGGGTCGTTGTTGTACGTGAATTATATTACCATGTGGTCTCTTTCGTTAAACCCGGACCCCACACATCCACTACACTAACAGTTGGTGTTATACCGTGTGTGTTAGTGTATGTCTGTCTGTCTGTCTTTGTGCAGAAAATACACACACACACACACACACACACACATATGCAAGTAAAGACACATGCACTCTCGATCACTCGCATATACATATCCACATACGTACACAGATAAACACAAAGTCTCTCATGCGTACATATACGAATAGAAAGTGTGGGTTGGGAGGGTGAGAGGTAGATGATGACAAGAGAGAGAGAGAGAGAGAGAGAGAGAGAGAACAGGATATAACCATCGTGAATCTCGGGCCCTGAAATTGGCTATCATGGTCTACTTTGCATGCAATATTAGCTTCGCTTGATGTACGATTTTCCTCTTGCACGAGAACCGGAGAAGGTAGAGAGAGGTTTTCAGCACTGGGACTCTCAAAGGCTCGCAAGTTATAATTTTTCATCTAAATTGAAATGTGACGCACATCCAACCTGCCCCACTAAAATCCCAGATGTACAAGTTATAATGGCGACTACATTGCACAAGGACTGTAATTTGCGTCAGTGTACTCTCTCTCTCTCTCTCTCTCTCTCTCTCATTTAGGGGCCACGTATGAATCTATGAAAATCCGCCAACCAGACTAACTCGTAGAGGACAACACTATCATGTGTAGTCTACGCCACTTATAACCCACACAGTCTGGCGGCCTCGAAATTCCGAACCATCAATGCTTACCCCGAACACGGTAATAGAGATAAGGTTTAGAAACAGAAATAAAACACGTTTTTAAGTTATTTATCCATGCTAAAGTGGTCGGGGGTAATTGTCCAGAACGACCTATACTGAGATTGTGAGGTTGAACTTGTAATAATTCATTGTCTAAATTACTAGAGGGACACTTCTTAATTGTCAGAACATTATCCTTTTAGCCACAGATCCTAAATCTGCGCGTCGAAACACACACACACACACACACACACACACACACACATTATCAAATAATATG
The DNA here is from genome assembly GCF_018991925.1 of Homarus americanus. Taxonomy (NCBI): domain Eukaryota; kingdom Metazoa; phylum Arthropoda; class Malacostraca; order Decapoda; family Nephropidae; genus Homarus; species Homarus americanus. The sequence continues at coordinate 269,605 of NW_024729998.1, read as the reverse complement.
TTTCTACCTTTGAATCTATTTTCCTTTTTCCTCGCCTCACTTTTTTTTCATCTCGGTAATATTTTTTTTTTGTCTGCTGATTCAAAATATAACAATTCTACTCCTAGTTGCCTCCTCTCATAACTCCTGTCCCAACCCAAAGTGCGGTCATTACACCCCTGAATGAGTACGTGGGATATTATGGTATTGCGTGTGCTGCTGTTTCCATGGTTGCCTGCCACACGTTGTAACCATTACGCTATTAGTGGAGTCGATAACGAAAGAGTATTGCATATTTGTTTGTATTTGCTTAAGTGGTCTTTTCTAATCTAGTATTTGAAGAAACATCGTCATATGTTTTTTGTTTTTTCTTGTTCTTTTTGTCAGTTTGTTTAGTAGGGAAATTGATGACTTAATTAACTGAGTACAACAATCAATTTACCCCCTTGAGTACGATGACTTAACGATATAAGTACGATAATTTAACCCCTTGAGTACAATGACTTAACGATATGAGTACAATAACTTAACCCCTTGAGTACGATGACTCAACTACATGAGTATGATGACCAATTCGTCGAGTATTCAAGGGGTTAAGTCATCGTAGTCAAGAGGTTAAGACTTGCATCACTAGTTGTATCATGTTGCGAGTAGTTAAACCTTGCACTATACACACGAATGAAGGGATAATCAGATTAGAATCTTAAACACAGGGAATTTACAAGAGTTGAATTTTACATCAGTTTACAGCGTGTGTCACTATTGAGCAGGATACGAGAAAGAGATGGGGGGGAAATGGAATAACAGACATATGTAGAGAGAGGGAGAGAGAGAGAGGGGAAGAGAGTGAGTGAAAAAAAGGAAAATATTTTAGTCCTTTGGTATCCATGAAACAGTGAACACAATCTACCTCATACACAGAGGCCTCCACACAACTACCAACCAACAGTACAGGTTGAGAATCTCTTTGACAGATCCGATTTCCATGCCATTATATTATCTGATTTAAATGTTTTAGTTTTATATAATTCTCAGGAGCATTTTCTAAGTATAGAGATAATTTGTATTACCACTCACTGATATATTAACAGATAACCTAACCTAACCTAACCTAACCTAACCTAATCTAAGCTAACATAAGCAACCATTATCTGAATCCGTAACTGTATCGATTCATGAGTGGTGTTCAGTAGCTAGTGAGTGGTAGCTAGTAAGCGTAGCTAGTGAGTGGTGTGCGGTAGCTAGTGAGTGGTGTGCGGTAGCTAGTGAGTGGTGTGCGGTAGCTAGTGAGTGGTGTTCAGTAGCTAGTGAGTGGTGTGCGGTAGCTAGTGAGTGGTGTGCGGTAGCTAGTAAGTGATGCGTTAGTAAAGTTTCTTGTATATGAATGAATGTAAGGCTCCTTGATTCTACCGTATAACTTTAGTAGTTGCCTATGTATAGTATTTTATGTTTAGGGAATGACATATGAATTATTACCAACCATAGACAGTGTTTGATTTTCCTTCTCCATATTTTTTGTATTTATGTCCGAGTCGAATACTTGACTTAAATATCACTCAATATTGTTTTTTTTACTTATATATCTATTAAAAGAAAAATGTATATATATATCTCTCTCTCTAGGGTGTGGTGGGGGGGGGGTTGGTTAGGGCTTTCATAACGCTGGGATGACGCAGGTTGTTAGGTTTTATCAGTGTAACACGTGGGATTAGGACGGTGCGTGGTACGAATACAGAGTGATGGTAGAACTCAATTTGTCGAGACGTAATAGCGACATGGGTCAGAGCACCGGGCTGGGTTGAGGTATTATCAGCGGTGGAGTAAAGCGCGGCAGCAAATGTTGGAGGTTGTGTGATCGCTGAGGTCCTCCTTCCACCCACCTCATCTCACACCCTCAACCCCCCCAACTCCCAATCCTCGGTCTTTCCTCTCTCTCTTTCTCCCCTGTTCTTCCCTCTCTTTTTTTCCGTTTCGCCTGTCCCTCCGTCCCTGCCAGCCTCCCTTCCCGTCTCTTCCTCCTCTTTTCCTTCTGTTTCTCTTCTCTTCTGTCCCCTCTTCTCTTCTCCTCCTTTGCTCTCTTTCTCTCATCTTCTCTCTTCGGACGTCTACAAACCCATACATGTCTATAAGTTGTCGCATCTGTCAATCAACTTTCATCCCTGAACAGATTTTATCAGTGATGTAATTGTCAGTTTTGATGTTCACGAGTAAATTCCACCGTGTCAGTACAGTACAGTGAGCTGGTGTCAAAACAGAACCCGTGGTTGGTCGCATGCCCCACACTTCACCCTCACACTCATGAGCTCTCACTCTCCTCTGTGATAATTACTCTCTACTGCCCCTATGAAAATCAGTATCCAGGGAACGAGCTGTACTTTGCATATTCCGTCTGTCAGGTTGATGAGATAGAGGTGTCGGTGAGGAGTCATGTGTGTCCGACCGTGACTTGGTCTCTTGGTGATAGGTGCTGCGCCTTCACGGCCCATTGAGGATAATTTGAGAGACATCACCAACCGGCCGCTGTTCCCTGACTGACTATTTTCCAGCAAGTGTGTGTGTGGCAGTTTGATCTACATATCGCCTTACTCACCATTTAACACCAAAAGACATACAACCATCCGTGATGTAAGAAGAGAACTTAATGAGGCCCTCCCACCGTTATAACTTCTACTGGCGCCGGATACTGCCATCTGTCTATAGGCCAGAGTGTTGACACAGACGCTCAACGGCATCTTGTCATTCATATTTTCACTCAGTCTCGTTTTGTACGTCATGTATGATCACTAGTGCAGTTTATTTGACCTAACTCTCTCTAGTAATATACGTGTCACTCGAAACATGTATTAATTATTTTTAACAGTGGATATATATCTATATATACCGAAGTAATCATGTATATATATTACATACAAATGCGCGCACACACACACATACACACACACACACACACACACACACACACACACACACACATACACACACAGAGGTGCCGTGTCTTTGTGTTTTACCTAAATCCCGACTCAATAGAGCACCACTGTACTACTGATCATAAATCTTCCCATTCAAATCCCCCGTTATATATAGGTTCCTCCCCCGGCCATACCTCTTACAACACACAAGATTGATGTCTGGTTGTGTTGGTAGTTTGAAGCGACTCCCTCTCGCTGACAGCTTACGTCAACGCTTCACGCACCCACTCACTCGCCACCCACCACTCACCACCCACACACGTACCACAGACGATGAAGGCAAGAACTCGGTCTGAATAGCTGTCTGTTGCTGTCTGATGCTCACATGAAGATGATGGGCAGTTTTTAGGCTTGAGTTGAGGAGAGTGTATTCATGGCTCTGTTGCTTGAGGCGAATGAAGAAACTCAGATTAATACGATCGAATCTGAGGAAGAGACTCCGCACAGACCATAATAATTTTTCTCTCCTCTTCCACGAACTTGGATCGGATCAAGGGCTTAGACACGTTTGTCTCAAGTTTTTCTATTCCAAGTTTGTCGCATTGAACTTAAATGACCAATGGAATTGCTCGAAGTTTGGATAATATTGGTCCCCTGAGATTTACCGCCTGAAACCCTTGGTGATGATGGACGGAGATCTCGGAGGGAGGAGGAGACCGGTTCTGTGTGTGCATCTGGCTTGTCTCTCAGGGCTCAGACTGTCTCCAGGTCAACCTCAAACAGTTATGGTCTGTTAAGCACAAATCACTAAAATAAGGAAAGACTTGCTAAGGTAAATACACTCTCAGGTTTGTTATCCTCCATCATCTGTGAACTCACCTGCTTCACCTGCTCAGTAATTAGTGAGTTACCTGTTGGTGATTCGTGCAGTATATGACGACTCAAATTCCCAACGCCTCATAGAATACTCCCGACGATGAAGGGTAATCATTCACCTGGAATATTGCGCTCTATAATATCCTTCACATATTAATGGGAGTAATTTAAACCACTACAGAATAACCTCGTATATATAAACAGTATATGAGCCCCAGGTTAGTAGTCAATAAACTACGAAATTCAAATAGATGCCAGAAAGACAGTTAATGTGAGCAATTGTGAGCTATTTCTTATCATTCTCAAGTACATGGGAGTCCAGCTTCCTCCAGAAAATAACATAGTTTTCTCTAATAGCTTTATCCTTATAAGTGAAATCATCAAAATATCGCATTATGCCCTAAATCACATCAAAGTATTACGCTATACCCTAATTCACATCAAAATATCGCATTATGCCCTAAATCACATCAAAGTATTACGCTATACCCTAATTCACATCAAAATATCGCATTATGCCCTAAATCACAGACTTCTTTTATCAGTGGCTTCATCAAAATCATTAAAGTACTCACTAGATCTAAACTTAGTCTGTTTCTGACTTCATCTTTTTTCTGTTGGCGACGGTATTGAGAATTCTCTTTGGAGTGAGTCTTGCTTCCCGTCCATGGCCGTAATTGGTTATGCTATTTTTATCAATCCCTTTTCTCTCTCTCTCTCTCTCTCTCTCTCTCTCTCTCTCTGTCTATGTCTGTATGTCTGACTTTCAAATATTGACTTGGTTCAGTCCAATAGTACTTTTATGACATCCTGCCTTTGAACTTTCCTCCCTGGATACTCCTTTCTCCCTCCCATCCGTCCTCTCTTCCCCTCTTCCTCCCTTCCCTTCTTCCTTCCCTTCTTCCTCCCTTCCCTTCTTCATTCCCTTCTTCCTCCTATCCCTTCTCCCTTCCCTCCCTCCTCCCTAACCTATCTATCTCAACGTACCCGACTTTGTGGGTTATCCAAAATGTAAATTCTCAACTCTGCAAAATTCAATAAAAATTGTCAAAAATGTTGCAAAATTTTAAGATTCCTTCATATTTTGCCGAATATGAAAACTGTTTTAAGATTTTATTATTCTAAACGTGTCTTTATTTTTCCTTGAATAGCAGCTTGAGTGACACATTTTGTAGCCTTTTACCTACATATGAAGTTTCAACAATTTTGCCAACATTTCCAACAAATTTTACTAACCGGACGGCTTCTTCACTATAACATGATGATCAACGTTTATTTAAATATGTTACCTGTCACCTACCTTCTTTCTCACATAATTAATTTTAATATTATATTTTAATATTCTTCGCAAAATCTTAAAAAAAAAAACATAAGATAAAGATTCACTCAGACATAAGCCATCTCATACTATGTTAATTATGCGTTCAATCAGATCACTTTAAGAGGTTACGTGACAGATGACCGGATCTTTCCCACCATATACAGGCAACCAGCAATCACTACCTTGAGTTTCCTCTACCTGCTCTGTACAGTAACATTCAAAAGATTGATTGATAAGAATGAAATTAAAATGGAAAACCAATCATTGTAGTCACGTGTAGTAGTGAACATTGGGTGAACATTGTGTTACAGCGATCAGAGAGAGAGAGAGAGAGAGAGAGAGAGAGAGAGAGTTCAAGGGTAATTACTGTGGAAAACAAGTGATATTAGGCCTTTATAAAGTTGTTTATTGTATGTTGTCTACTGTACTAATATGTTTAGTGCACAATTAGGCAGCTCACTGTACCTATGTTCCTCTTCCTCCTCCTTTTCCTCTTCCTCCTCCTCTTCTTTCTCCTCTTCTCCTCCTCTTCTTCTTCTTCTCTTCCTCTCCTTCCGCTCTTCTCCACTCCTGCTCTTCCTTTACCCTCATATCATCATTGTATAGAGAGAGACGCCCTTCATCCCTCCCTCAGCGTGGACTCTCCTCATACGTTCACTACACGGAGGAGGGAGTGTTTGCCTCAGTGAGTGTCGTCTGTAGAAAACTTGCTATTTGCTCACTTCCATCTTATTATTTGTGACAATATTGACATGTGTGTCCAGGTGACAGCCATGGGGCAAAGTTCAGACGTTATTACCTGTGTGTGTGTGTGTGTGTGTGTGTGTGTGTGTGTGTGTGTGTGTGTGTGACCAGTTAAACGCTGCTCTGATACAGACGTGAATAGGGACACGAAGGGAAACGAGAATTAAATGTAACGTAGGTAGTGGAAGGAGGTGGGTGGAAGGGATGGATGGGTGGATGGGTGGGAAGGATGTGATTGATGGATAGAGGAATGAATGGGGGATTCCGTTGAGGGAGGCGACTTATGGTGTGGGAGTCTTTGGTGGAGATAGGAATTATGGGAGATGTTCTTACAGATGTGGGTGTTGGAGAAACTGGCAGGAATGGGGGAGTTGTGAGGGGGCTGGTGGTGGGGGGGGATAGGGGGAATAGTGTAGGAGTACCTGATAGGGGTGAGAGTAGAGGGAGAAGATCAGCAAGGAGTAGGAGGGGTTGTGAGTGTGTCCCGGTGAGTGATCTAGGCTCTCTCTCTCTCTCTCTCTCTCTCTCTCTCTCTCTTACACTAGAACTATTAGCAGCTATTAGTCTTCGAATCATCCATTAAGCTCGTCGTAAAACTAACCAGACCCAATAACCGTGAACCGCCATTTGTGTTGTTGGGTAATTTACACTTTCTCTCACCACAAGAAATTACAAAGTTTATTTAGGAATTTTAGTAGAGCATTTATTCTGTTGTAATGAATCGGTAGAGACTTTTGATGCATGTGTTCGATAATAATAAAATAATAATAATAATAATAATAATAATAAGAATAATGTGAGCACTTTAAGCTTACTTATAATCTATAAAATATCGTTAAAGACCATAACACAATGATAAAAAAAAACCTGATCAACAAGAACAACAAACAACAAATAAATTAAAAAAAAAACCTATCTTGCAGGGAAAAAATATCTATGTGGACTCCTTTAAAAATAAAAAATAAAAATTCTTCTCTAAAAAGTCGTGACTGGTATCCACGTCAACCTATAAATTCCGATCTCTCACAAATACCTCATACGGCACTGGGTAGTTGGAATGTAATAGCGGACATTTTTTTCATCGGTTCACACATTTCTTTTGAGCCCAACCGATGAAAACTTGATACAACCATTGGTATTTTAGGCGTCTTTTTTTCCCCCTTTCGCAGTGGTACTTGTGTCGTCCGCTTTGCCCTGAGACGAAGTGAGTTGTGTTACGCTTGGACGATCTTTGAGAATTGCTATAGAAGGAAGGTGGATGGTCTTACATGTTGGTTATAATTGTTGTGGTTGTTGTCAGATTTGTATTCATATAGGCACTTATACGGACATGTATACATATATAATATACACACACACACATATACAGACACACACATGTATATTTCCACTCACACTTCGTCTTCAGTCAACGTGGGATGAGAATATACTTCGGCTGCAGCTGCCAAGACCGGTCTATCGCCCCCCCCCCTCCCCCTGCCTAACCTCCTCCCCCACCAGGATTTATCAACATCCTCCCAAACGTATCTGTCATTACCTCGTGGCTGACGTAATTAATATAGACCACAACAATCATCACAAATTGGTCATCACCTAAGTTAAGAAGCACCTGCACAAAAAAGTTTAAAATCATCCACCAGTCTGGTTAGGTAAGGTTAGGTTAGGTTAGGTTAGGTTAGGTTAGAGTGACATAGGAATGACTTACACTCCATCAAAGATACAGACTGAAATGCTCAAAATAAACACTTAGACAGAGGGTGAGATTTGTTTAAATGTTTCTCCAACCAGCTTTCAAAGGTTCGGGCAACACCACACCCACCAAAGATGATCTCATTTTCTGTATTTACTTGAAATATATTAATTTTTTCTTACGTACTGAAAAATTTTACTTGTGAAATATTATTACATCTGAATGCATTGTTATCAGGAATTCGCCATGTTTAACAAGAGGCTTAAATGGCATTGTAAAATTGGAAATAACGTTATTGGGAGAATAAATAAAATGAAAAGTGTTTTACCAATAATGTCAGCAATTGCACAGATGTTACCGAAACAAACTTATGGAAATAAGATTTGCGAGTTGAGACAAAAGATTTTCAATGGAGGATTTTTTTAGGTAAGATTCTCTTTGAAAATTATCCACTTGACTGGATAAATATTTATCCTGACAGAATCACCTGATAATGTTTTTATTCGTAAAACTGATGAATATAAGTTTAAATGTAATTCTGTTCGAGAGTTGATAGGGAGTTTGTCATGTTATTTTGTATGAACCAGGGGTAAAACCCTCTGACACACACACACACACACACACACACACACACACTCACACCGGGACAACCTTTCCTTGGGGTTGTTTTGGTATATTCCGGGTTTGGATTGAAGCCGAATTACTTCTGAAGGCAGGAAAGGAAATTGATCTGGCTGGCGAAGACTTACAACAGCTCACCAGAGAGAGAGAGAGAGAGAGAGAGAGAGAGGTGAAACATGTATTGGATCAGTTGTTTATGAAGCCAACGTCTCGAAGCTTCAAGAATCAACACCACTAACACGTGATCCAGAATTGGTGTCAATAGACCGGGTAAAATAGGTGTATAGTTTACTAAGGCTTCAAGAGATCATGTCTCGGGTTCATTGTTGTAGGTGTTACTTATAGAGGCAATGGTGCTCTGTGTGTGTGTGTGCCTGTGTGTGTGTGTGTCTATGTGTGTGTGTCTGTGTGTGTGTGTCTGTGTGTCTGTGTGTATTTAGATGCCACTTCACATGTGTTCTCTTAATGATAAACAAAACATATTAATACTGCCCTTAACGTCAACTAAAGCCTTAACCAAGTGATCACCAGCCATTGCGACAGATATATGCCGGATATAAACTCACTGGGGTCGTGTATGTGTGTTGGGAGGAAGCTGTTTAGTAGTATGACCAAGGAGAAGTTCTGCTGCTTGGAGAAAAAAAATTGCCGTTTATTATTTTAATCTATCAGTTTGAGTTCATTATAAGCTTTAACAAAAAAAGAGTCATTTATGGGGTGATAATCAACTTTATAAACAACTTTTTTTTTATTAATTTCCTACTAATTTCCCCACTAAGCCCACTATAGCATTCAGATATACAACTAATCGCTTATTATTCCAAGTACACCTTCTGGAAACAATGCTTTGGAATGTATAAAAATATTCTACGGAAACTTCATCTGAATATTCTAATGTAAAATTATAGTTTATGTAGCATGAATGGAAGAGATAAGCGTTATCAGTGAGGTAGAGTGCGTGGAGCGAGACTGGCTGAGGGACCTTAGAGACCACCACACACACTCACGCACACTCTACTCTACATCCTCGTCCGCCTTCAGCAAAATTTAGATATCTGTAGTCTTGGATCTCCCTAAACCCCTGAGCTAGTTACTCATTCACGTTACTGGGGAGCATTATACGCGCCGAGAAATTTATGATGCTCAATATTCCTGTCATCTCTTAGTTACTGTCAATACATGCCGAAATAAATTTGATACTTTATAATGTTCCCATACTTGGAATTATGCAAGAGAATGTAGATTATTCATTCGTTTTTGTATTCATGTTTCACTAAAAAATAGATATGTAAGTATTGCCATGATTTAATATAGAAATTTCATAATGATAGTGATAAATTTCTCAATATTCTTATGTTGCATCATTTGATTTACTTTAAAACTGTAAATAAACGCTTCATACTATCACTCGCCTCGAACCTTAGCACCAACTAGCCATCTCTCAGGTTTATCAGTCCCCTCTCGTAAAACAACAAACTTGGTCTCCCTTGGCACTTTTAAATGTACAGATGACGTCCCTAGCATAACTAACAACGCCGGCCGGAGAGTTCCCGCAGAGATAAGGAAATAAAAGGAAGAACATCACGACATATTCTCCCTGAGGGACGCCGCAACATAACTGCCCCACACCCGCCACCAGAACTCTTAGGAAGCTTCCCTAAGACACTGCAACAGAACCCCAAGCTGCCTTCTTTAGCACCATACATTAGAAGCCTAAGCTGCCTTCTTTAGCACCATACGTTAGAACCCCAAGCTGCCTTCCTAAACACACGACAACCCAGCTTCGTCAGTACCCCGCACCAAAACCTTTAACTGGGTGTCCTAATGCCCTTCAACAAAACCTATAGCTTCAGTATCTCTCAAATATCCAACATTTACACTCCACAACACAGTACCTGTCACCCGAACTAGAAAATTCAAATTGGTTTCAACTCTCTCGCTTTCTCTCTCCAGTCTTCTAACTAAAACCCTTGTGTTACCTCATGACTTTTAGTAGTAGGCTTTCTGAGGCCTCCTAATGCCCTTAATTTCTAGCCTCTTGATGGGGGATTAATATATAGCGAAACACTCGGGAGTAGCGCGTCTGACTCATCTGTTTAGAGTACGTAAACTAAGACAACTGTATGGGTATGGTGGATTGTGGCTCGAGACTCCATTTTAGTAATATTTTTGAGGGGAAAATGTCCACCCCAGTTTCAGATATAATCCAGTAAGATGTGCAACTGAGAATAATTTAGTTACTCGACGAGAATCTTGATACTGAGTTCTTAACATGTAGTGAAACGTGGGTTGATATCACCGTAGAATTATTTTTGTGTATATATTATGCTCTCTCTGTGTGTTAAAGTTAGAGGTGAATAATGATGTATGATCCAGTGTGTGTGTGTGTGTGTGTGTGTGTGTGTGTGTGTGTGTGTGTGTGTGTGTGTGTGTGTGTGTGTAGCCACGCTTATTCGTAAATTTCGTAAATAAGAGAAAGTCAACAAAAAGCTACGTATAAACCTTTTCAAAACTGGCTGACTAACGCATTTCTACACCAACGCATTGAAAAGAAAGACTATGAAACAATTTAATCAATTTCACCTTCCCAGTTTCACAGAGGCAATCTGTTTACTTTCACAACATCAGAGGACCGACACAAGTGAAATAAAACTTTACAAATATCACGTCGACAATTTATCAATCTTTTCTCGGGACTCACGAAAGACGATCGTAATCTCACCCCCGGACATTTAATTCCAGGCACCACACGTTGCTCTCACACTCACGACAACACATACAAAAGTATTTCATCCAAGAGATCCGGCAACAACTTTTGAGATTTAATAAAAAGGAAATCCTGGTATTTTCCTCAGCCAGAAGCCCTAAATAAACGAGACACAGAAAACGGATCATGTTGGAGAAGGGAGGAGGAGGGTCTAAGGTAATGGTGTATTGTTTAAGATGTAAACTATATATATACTGTCTGTGTGTGTAGAGAGAGAGAGAGAGAGAGAGAGAGAGAGAGAGAGAGAGAGAGAGAGAGAGAGAGAGATCCTTTTACATGATCACACCACATTTGAGATGTTTTAACTACACGGTTACATCTCTCTCTCTCTCTCTCTCTCTCAGGTGTGTGTGTGTGTTTACTTGATGATATACGGGGTCATTCGTCTTGGCCATTAATCCAAGTGAACCTCTCCTGTCTACACTAAAGGCAAGATTACCCACTTTCTCTCTGCCGATTTCATGAAGTGAGAGAAACAATGGAGGCTGGAGAGAGAGAGAGAGTGAGAGAGAGAGAGAGAGAGAGACAGAGAGAGAGAGAGAGAGAGTATTCAATGTGGACACAAGAAATGGAAAGAATTGAAGTGAGTTAGCAGAAGTGGCATTCCAAGAGGTGGGATATGTGGAGGAGAAAGGACGGAGGGGGAAAAAATCAAATAAAAAGTCACACAATAATTACACTGAATCACAGTCGTAAAAACAACGAAATATTTCAAAATTAACCGAAACTATGAGGAATAATTCTGAACTATTATACACAGCTTTCCCACACCACCTACCCCCCCAGCACTACAACCCACACCCACCCGTACCCCTAGCTCCACACCCCACCGCCAGCCCCACACCCCATCACTTTCACCCCACAAACCCCCACACAACCCCACCCTACCCCTCCCCCAAAAAAATCGAAAATGAATTTGACGAAATCCCAGGTTCCTGAATGCTTGCCTAACTAGCGGATATAATGCTTCATCAGTTACAATGCCACGTATACTAATGCTGACCTATTTACATGCATTAACGTCACTGCAATAGACTGGGCCATTTTGGTTATCTGTCTTCCGCCTCAAAAAACACCATTCAAGTTGAATACATGGACACACACACACACACACACACATATATATATATATATATATATATATATATATATATATATATATATATATATATATATATATATATATATATATATATATATATATATATATATATATATAATACAATTCTATGCCTGGGGTGATATATATGTGCGGGCGTGTATGTGGGTTTGTATTTTGGGGGAGAAGTATGTGTGTATGTCTGTGTATGTTGGAAGACAAATGTGTGTGCATGTGTCCGTATGTGTGTTTGTGGGAGATATGTGTTTATGTGTGTGTGTGTGTATGTGTGTGTGTGTGTATGTGTGTGATATGAGTGTATATGATAGATGTATATTTACCATGTATGTATTTCCCTATAACATTATGCTAGTGTCGTCATGGTTGATACAAAAATAATATAAATGACAAACTTCAGAAACTGCAAGAGTGTTATCGTTTACCCTTGAGCCAGGAGAAACCCGTGACATCCTGAGCTGTGATTGATTGAAGTGCTGAGACACGGGGTGCAAGACGCTGTGATTGTATCTCAAAGCGAATGAGAAATCTTGGTGGGTCCGTCTTGTGGGGTGACACACTGACCTACAGTACTGACGATGATGGGAAACTTGTCATAGAGGGAGGTAGAGTGGAGAGAAGTGAGTGGGAGATAGGGGGAGGGATAGAAGAAGGGAAAATGGAGAGGGACGGAGGATGAAAGAGTAGAGGGAGAGAAGGAAATGGGACATGGGAGAAGGGAATCAGGAAGAGCAGTACAGAACGGAAGGGGAAAAGACAAGAGAAGAGAGCGGAGGAGAGAGAGAAGGAAAAAGTGAATAGATGGGAGAACAGAAGGATGTAGAGAGAGAAAAAGGGAAAGAGAAAAATTTAATTACCGGAAAAGTGAAAGAAGGGAAATGGAAGAGGAGAAAAAATGGAGGGAAGGAAGAGGGACATTGAAGAGGCAGTAAAAGAAGAAAAAATAACATTAGGCGAAACGGATGAAAAGCTACAAAGAGAAATGATTTACTGAATACAATGAAGACACGACATAGAGAGAAGAGTGGGAACGAGAGGGAGAGATGAGTGGACGGGAGAGTATAGAGAGAGGGAGGAGAGTGAAAAATACAGAGTGAAAGGTGACGAAAGACACGTAGTGCAAGAGGGAGACTAAAAGGCGATGAAGGTGGAAAGATGCAAGACGAAGCAGAGAGAGAGAGAGAGAGATGATAACTAAACTCAAACAGATAGACGCATAAGGAATAAACGTAACAACACCCTTCTCACTCTAGGCGAAGTATAAAAAATAAATAAAAAATTCTCGAATGAAACTTGACAAAACTTTCCTCTTTCTTTTGGTCATTTAGACGAGAAGACACAACCTCTAATAATAATAATAAATCTTTTTTCTGTTGTTTTGCAATAAGGCAGATCAGACCAGCGCCAAGTTTAAAAAATAAATAGACGTCAAAATTGAAGAAATTTCGTGCGACTAAAATTATTTGAAAGAAATAAGAAGCACACAAACATTACGCTTTACTCCATAACGGGAAAGACAAACAGGAGAAAATAAACGCACAAACAAATAATAATAAGAAAAATATAAGAGAAATCAGTTGTTTTGTTTGTTCTTGCGAATCAATCAGTCCTGACAATTTCAAAGTCTGGGCAGCGAGCGCCAGAGGTCACCACGGTATGAACCCTATTGATGTGAGCAAGAAGTGAGAACGTGTGTGCAGTGGGACAAAAAGTAGACGGAGGACGACGGACGTTCTGGGTACGAAGAAATATATGATAGAAAGTGGAAATGCTATAAATTATCGGACAATATTTTCATACGTGTGGTGAACCAGAAAAATAGATGCAAAATATTTTTAACAGAATTCGGGGTGTGTGTGTGTGTGTGTGTGTGTGTGTGTGTGTGTGTGTGTGTGTGTGGTGTCTGTGTGTGTGTGTGTGTGTGTGTGTGTGTGTGTGTGTGTGTGCTGTGTGTGTGTGTGTGTGTGTGTGTGTGTGTGTGCGTGTGTGTGTGTGTGTGTGTGCGTGTGTGTGTGTGTGTGTGTGTGTGTGTGTGTGTGCGTGTGTGTGTGTGTGTGTGTGTGTGTGTGTGTGTGTGTGTGTGTGTGTGTGTGTGTGTGTGTGTGTGTGTGTGTGTGTGTGTGTGTGTGTGTGTGTGTGTGTGTGTGTGTGTGTGTGTGTGTGTGTGTGTGTGTGTGTGTGTGTGTGTGTGTGTGTGTGTGTGTGTGTGTGTGTGTGTGTGTGTGTGTGTATATCATAATACAGCAGGTGAGAGGGAGTGAATATGGAAGGTGGTGGTCCAGGAGGTAGAGAGAGAGGGAGAGAGAGTCATTTATAAAAGCGTGGCTCCCTCCCCGCTGAGTCCCCCCGCTACGGCCGCAACTTACTCAGTAAAAACTAAAAACTCGGGGACAAGTTTGGTCGTCGGGGTGACTTGTATGAGCTGCCGGGGACGAGTGATGACCACCTGCAAAAACGCAACACGACGCTGGAGCAAAGGAAAAAGAAGAGGAAGGAGGAGGAGGATGAGGAGGAGGAGGAAGAAATGTCCATGAAGAAATAAAGAGGTAAAGAAAAAATTTTGAAGACGAAAACAATGAACAGGATTAAGATCTCTCCAGCGGATGTGAGAGAATGATTTTTTTTTCAAGGCAAATTTGGTGAACAGTGTGGGATGTGGAGGACGTGTGGGGGAGTTGAGGAGGAAGAGGAAGATGTGGGGGAGAGGAGGATTAGGAGGAGGAGGAGGAAGAGGAAGATGTGGGGGAGAGGAGGAGGAGGAGGAGGAGGAGGAGGAGATCTTGACAGCAAATAGCGTAGCCTTCGTCATCAGTCAAAGAGGTCAAAGATTAGTCCTTTACTTGTCAGGTCCATACAGTCAAGGGCAGGTCCATAGGGGCAGGCCCATACAGTCAAGGGGCAGGCACTCATACAGTCAAGGGGCAGGTCCATACAGTCAAGGGGCAGGCCCATACAGTCAAGGGCAGGTCCATACAGTCAAGGGGCAGGTCCATACAGTCAAGGGGCAGGTCCATACAGTCAAGGGCAGGCCACAGTCATACAGTCAAGGGGCATACAGTCCATACAGTCAAGGGGCAGGCCCATACAGTCAAGGGGCAGGTCCATACAGTCAAGGGGCAGGCCCATACAGTCAAGGGGCAGGTCCATACAGTCAAGGGGCAGGTCCATACAGTCAAGGGGCAGGTCCACTCACTTTCTAATACTTTACACCTTGTGCTTACATACATTTTGTTGCTGATCCCAAGAATGGCTGTTAGCAGATACAATTTGGCCTTTACATTATTAAGAACTAACAGTTTGAATTATTACATGTGGTGTTAACCTTTCTGTCACATTGTCGAAACACTTGGATTGTTTTGAATAGTTTAATTTACCCATTAACATTCAGACATTTAAATTGATTCCTTATAATAGATGGTAATTATTTTAGGCCTGAGAGCTACATAGTTAATTTGGAAAGGATTAACATTGTAACGCTTGAGGTGGCGGCGACATCCCTGATCTCTTGAAAGTTATATCAGTAATCACACTGGAACTTTACGAGGGTGAAGATCACTCTTATCACGTTTAGCGACTTGAAGCTTTGTTTGTCTCTCTGTCACATCCTGAAGGAAACTGAGAAAGAAGCATAGAAGGGAAAAAATAGATTGAAAGCAAGACTATCTATCGTTAACGGAGAATAGTGAAACTGGGACCCACAGGCCAGATAGTTCGTTAAGGGTGGATACAGCAGACCGTACAGTATATAAACCTTCGTTACTAATATAGGTGGAGTGGAGTGAGGAGAGGAAGGTAAGGGGGAAGAAGATAAGGTGAAGTGAGGAGAGGGAGGTGAGGTGAGGAGAGAAGAATGATGAGGGGAGGAAGGTCAAGTAAGATGATTTATTGCAGTGGCATGTAACTCAGTAAAGTTTACTTGTCAACGTCAAGAGAGGAACTCCCAGAAAAGAATACTGAAGGTAAAGTTTTGATGATATGTGACTGACTGAAATTCACTTACAGTATAAAGTTCACGGGATTTGAACCTAAAGTTTACAAACGTAGGTCACCAAGTTCACGTATTTAAAGGTCAACCACCACTTCTTTTATTTTTCCTTAGGGAGGAACGAAATACAGAAAGTCTCGACAATTTAAAGAACAAAGAAAAACGAAACAAGAAACGCACTCAAACCTAACCCACTGGTCGAGAGAGAGAGAGAGAGAGAGAGAGAGAGAGAGAGAGAGAGAGAGATCTTTTCTAATATTTAGTGGATGAAAATGTATTTGGAGTGAGCGAGAGGAGGTGGTAATGTGGTACAAGAGAGGACTGTGTTATGTCTCGTTAAGTCAATTGTGTTAGTTAACTTATTCTCGCTTCATCAGAACCTTGGGTGAGACACGGGGACGAAAAGTGAATAATAGACGTTGAATGCTTTCTTTTTTTCTTGGCATCTTTTTTCTTTCTTTCTTTTTATTATTTAGTGGTCACAGCTGAGTCTTCATTTTCTCTTTCCTTTTCTTTGTTTTTCTGTTTTTCTTTTTTATCTTATATCCATATTTTCTCTCTTTTTTCCAATCGGGTTATTATTGCTTATTATTTCCTGGTATTCTCTTTATCATTTCCTTTAACTGTTCCTTTCTCCCTCAGTTCTTACGTCATTACCCAAATTTCAATTCAGAATCTAGGAAGTTGGTAACGATGATCAATACAAGTCTTTGAAGATTGCAAAGACCTGAAGCTAAAATCCAAGTTCTATTTATTCAAGACTAATGGAGGAATGTCTGTTGAAGTGCAAGTGCCAAAGTGCGGATAAAAAAAGTGTAAAAACAGAAAGAAGATGTGAGGTCTCGAGAAAGATTGGTGGGATGAGAACACAGGGGAGTGGGAGGGGAGGGGAGATAATTGCCTGGATAAAGCATAGAGACAAGGAGATAATCCCTTTTCATGAGATGCATTGGTGAGATTGTGGCGAGGAGGAAGAAGAGCAGAAAGATGAGGAAGGAGGAGGAGGTAGGATGGTAAGGATGGAGAAGCTAAGGTATGTGGATTTTTATCAAAGACCACAACGATTTATTACTAATGGATTGTGCACAAAGAGACTTCGTTTTTGGGGTGTTGAAATGATCTTGAGGGTGTGTTTGTAATAGTTTGGTTTCTACTTGTGAACCGTGTGTGTGTGTGTGTGTGTGTGTGTGTGTGTGTGTGTGTGTGTGTGTGTGTGTGTGTGTGTGTGTGTGTGTGTGTGTGTGTGTGTGTGTGTGTGTGTGTGTGTGTGTGTGCGTGCGTGTGCCGTGGTTGAGTCTGTGTCAGTTGTTTATGTTATGTAGCTCTCTGGCATGATAGTTTGAACCAGATAAAAAGACAGAGACAAGTTTTTTTTTGTAAGGCTAGAGTGGAGAATGGATCGTTGTTCTCTGAGACTAATGGCTTCAGGAATGTTTTCTCTCTCTCTCTCTCTCTCTCTCTCTCTCTCTCTCTCTCTCTCTCTCTCTCTCTCTCTCTCTCTCATCGATTAATGTCCTTCCTGTCATCGTTAACCATTACTCTTCAGTCGAGTCACAACCTGTAATTCAAGGCAGGAGCAACACGCGACTAACCATGCTCAAATCAGCCAATTTTTTTGTATATATTTTTTTTTGTCTTGGTGTCGTCAAATGTTACTCGAACACAGGAGGTGGCAGGCAGGATAATACTTGCCTCGTTCCCGGGTTTTATTTTACGGCCGGAAATTAAAAGCGGCGGCGTAACCTCCAGCTTGTGTGGGAATTATTAGTGTTCCTTCTATATATACAATATATATATATGACATCGAATCAGAAATATGATTCTCGTTAATTTCTCTTCTATAAAACTCTGTCGTCTTGGTCGTCGATAAATTGCGTCTTGGTATTTACGGGATTTTTTTTCCTCCATCACAAATTTACAGGAAGTTACAGTGATGATGAGAGATGTTTCAAGTATATATTGTTTTTCGCTCCCGGACGTAAATGTGATACAGGAAAGATCTCGCATTAATTTTGTTTTTGTATCTCTTATCTCTTAGTGGGTTTTATACGTATTTTTTAAGTTTGTGTGTTAGTCTGAGTCAAGTGTTAATGCTTCTTTGTATTAGTGGTAGACCTTAATGTGAGTACACCAGAGTTGATGAGAGTTAATACATGTATCCTTTAATTAATTTTTTAGGTAATTCTTAATCTCCTGTGTTAAACCATCCATTTGATTCATTAGATTCTCACGTTTTCCACCATAGATAAGGTTAATTTGTGTCACAGGTCGCGATCATTAAACACGGTTAAAAATAAATGCGTTCGACAATAATTGGTCAAATAGTTTCCATAGATGTTCCCAGAGACATTTAGTGACCAACCCTCACCTCGCACGACCTACCCTACCACGTGATCTTATTCGACCTGTTCAAGCTCTCTGTTTCACTTTGACCTAATATTATCTACCTCAACGTGTGTGTGTGTGTGTCCGCTAGTGTACTGGACATAAGCAGTAGTTATGGTGTGACCACTTTGAAGTCAAATTAACTTGCTTACCTCAGTGTTCAAAAGACATTCATCAACGAAGCAGAGTAAGTCAATTATCACGCTTGGTATCATTAACTCCTTTCCTCGTGTCTTGAGAAGTTAGGAGTCTGTCGCGTTTAATGCTCCGGCGCCTTACTTCACAGACTCCCTCCACAAAACTCCCATCCTCCGACTGAGCCCACGAGAATTTTCTAGACTGTGTTTTATAGTTGTGAATCATACATCAAGATCCCCGTAACACCTGAGATCCCCGTAACACCTGAGATCCCCGTAACACCTGAGATCCTCGGAACACCTGAGATCCCCGGAACACCTGAGATCCCCGGAACACCTGAGATCCCCGGAACACCTGAGATCCCCGTAACACCTGAGATCCCCGTAACACCTGAGATCCCCGTAACACCTGAGATCCGCGGAACACCTGAGATCCCCGGAACACCTGAGATCCTCGGAACACCTGAGATCCCCGGAACACCTGAGATCCTAGGAACACCTGACTCCTGGATGACCTGTAGCGGGGTCTCACGATGGTAGAAACCCAGAGATAATTGACTATACCAGCACAATGTGGCAGCTTACTATAGGATGATAGTTTTCCTGTTTACATAACCTAACCTAACCTAACCTAACGAAGGTTTATACAAAGGTGGTCTGACTGTTATCCGCGAGGCCAGACGCTTTAGTAACAGCAAGTAGAGAGGACATAACCTTATACGAGACCAATATTTCGAGAACCAAATTTCCGATCTAATGTAAAATTTCGGAAATATAAATGATATCAACGAAGAGTCAAGGTAACAAGCCTCTTAACTCTTGAATTTCATTTCAACCAGACATGAAAAAGTTGGGTTTTACAGAGTGAGTTTGACGAGGAACCTTGGTGGACACAGGTCTCCCATGGTGCGTGCGTGCGTGCGTGCGTGCGTGCGTGCGTGCGTGCGTGCGTGCGTGAGCGCGTGCGTTTTTTCTTCGTATCGCTTTACCAGCCATAATTTTTTTTCGGATTTTTGTTCCGAGTTTGTACAGTATAGTTAAACCTCGGTGATAACTTGAAAACCCTTTCATTATTAGTTACTGAAAATATGATAGGCAGTATCTTCATCCAATTATCCTGTCTTATATTGACAAAACAAACACGTCTCGGATTCACTTCTTTATATCTTACACACACACACACACACACACACACACACACACACACACACACACACACACGAGAGAGAGAATACGTGGCGAAAATCTGGTACATTGTGTTGGCGGAGGTGGTGGGTGGTCTCCTGCCAGAGTGGGTCCTCACCAACACTTCGCACGTGTGACATTCTTGAAATTGGCCTCCCAGCTGCCGGCACTTCCCCCTGATGGTGTCGTGGGTCGCACAATACACCAGCGGCCTGTGAGTGTCAGAGGAGAGTCTTGGGGGGGACACTACTATCATCATCACTACAAGTATTATCACCACCATCATCACTACCACCACCACCACTACCGCCACCACCATCATGATAACGACTACTACCACTACCTTCATCATCGTCATCACTCACCCGATTTTGCGAGCCTGTGTTCATCGTGGTCTCAAACTCATCACAGAAGTGCTTTACCATTTGGAATTTCATTAGCCACCTTTACTCACCACTTCCAGGTGTTGCCAAAACATACTTGACACAGATGTTACCGACATGATTGTCTTCACTACTCACTCCTCTCTCATCAGAAAGTCTCGTGCCTTTACTTCAACTTTTCTTCCCACGATTCCAAAGAAGAAAGCAAACACACACAAGCACTGGAAACGTGACCGCTTACTAAGGAACATCTAAGGTTTAATAACACTACTAGAAACGAGTACAAGAGTCCCGTCAACCAAGGTAAAAACGTCAATGTCTAAGCCACAAAACCTCGTCTCTTTACACACAATCTTCTCACGAAATACCTCTCAAGTTCTTGGTAAAATCTTTCTAGTACAACCTTCTAACTCAGCCGTTCCACGATTTTCTTGTTCTGATCTCACTGCACCAACTATCCCAAAAGAAGTGATAATATCTCTGGTCTCAATGTCTGACAGACCAATTCTGATCCAGCAATCATCTTTTTCAACAGACCATTACCGCTCATGCTCCCCCAGATTCTTCCTCTCTCTCTGTGTTACATGTTTACTGTAGTTACTGTGCTCCTTAAAGTCAAGATCCTGTCAATGGTTTTGACTCGGAAGATTTTCACCCATTGATTCTTAAGAAATTTAGCCCCAAATTATCTCCAATATTTCATAAAGTCTTCAAAGCTTTACTGTCCACCACAACCTCCCAACTCCTGAGAATTTACATAACTCATAACCCACTCTTAAGGTTTAGAAATCGTTCGTCATTATCGAGCTAAAGATCATCCCCGGTTCCCTTAGTCTAGTCCTAATTACCTCTCGTATTTGGATAAACTAAAACTCGTTGTGTCTTGTGGAACCAAAAGACATCTTCGATCTTATCAACCACATCATCCTTTTCTCACCTATAAAAAAGTCATCTTACATTCCTTGGCAAGATCAAGCTTAAAACAAGATACTGTATAGTTGATATGTCTTACTTCCAGTCATTAATGTCTTGAGTATCTAACCATTCTCTTCCGTTATTCTCGTGGTCAGTTTATGATGGGGTCCATATCATCGATGTTCTTGAGAGGTATTCCCACCACTCGTTACTCCATTTCTTGTCCTTTGCGTCACTGTCACCACACTATTCACACGAACCTTCCTCTCATCTGTTTATGTCTCCCTCTCTTGAGACAGTAATACTACAAACGTCTCATATTTTACAGGCAACACTCCAGCTGTAAAATATTCACACGCTTCTAACATTCTGAGTGAGACAAGTACTGGTTGAGTGTGAGTAGAGTATTGAAGATCATGTCCTTCTCCTCCTGGTGGATGCGACTTGTGACTACTGCAGGAGGAGTGAGAGTAGAGGATCCTAGGAGCTGAAGGAGAGGATTATACAAACACACACATGTACACATATATATACAGTATATATTATATAGTACAACACACACTAGTATCACACACTCTATATCGTCACATAAACTCCAAAGGAAACACACACACACACACACACACACACACACACACACACACACACACACACACACACTGGAGGGTTGAAAGCACTTTGAAGGTCGGATCATGTTAACAGAAATTCTCACTGTTGTTGCGTATACGTGGTATTAATTCCTTCACCGGCACTCTGATGTACTGTTTACTGAATAACAAACATGTACGTATTTAGAAACTGGACATAATCCTACACACACAATTATATCAAGGAAATGATGTTGTTGACAAAGTGAACAGAATTAACCTCTCTCTGTCTAAAGTCATGACAACCGAGACTCTGTAATTATATGAGAATGAAAGATCAACCACTATAGGAGTCTCACAGTGTTCAGGATTCTATTTCTCAAACGTTTCTCTTGTCTTTTCTCTTTAATGTGGTGATGTTAACAAGCGTATAATAATTCTGCCTTACTGAGACCTACACAATTAAATATCAAGTCAAAATTGTATTGAGATGATGTCGTAAAGGATAGATTGATTTATTCATCTGTAGTTAAAGGAATGAAATTAACTTACGAATCTTTTTGAGGAATTGGACATTAAAGGCTTAAAATGTGAAGGGTTCCATATCCACCACCACTACTACTTCCAATACCCTTACCTCCACCACAGCCAGCAGCAACAACAGAGGGGGAGAAAACCCACTTTGAGGTAAAGGGTGCAGTGTGTCGTGAATACCAGGGCGGGCAGAGAGAGTTGTGGTGTCTGTTGTAGGGAAGAGACCACACCACTCGCCTTCCTGTCCCGGTCTGAACAAGATGAATATGTTGTTGACAACTCGGAAAGATTATGTGCGTGGGTGCGTGCGTGCGTGTGAGTGTGTTATTAAAAAAATCCCGTGGAGGCCTGGGGATAGTATCATACTGTGCTTAAGTGGGTCGGTCGATGATAGAGAACTAGACGAGCACTTGACACACACATATACACACACACACACACACACACACACACACACACACACACACACACACATACACATTTCAGAACTTCCATTTGGGGGGAGGGGGAATCTTATACCAACCATTACAAAAACAGAAAAATTGAATATCACGAAAAACCCCAAAGAAGAACAACAGCAACATTTTCATTCCTAAGCTCCTCCCGGAAGCTAGAGCAACTCCGGGATTAGCTTGTGTCTCATTATACTAATGTATCCATAATTCTTACCACACTCTTAGACTATTTTTCGTAGTTGATATACAAAGCTACTTTACCTTTTTTTTGTAACTGAGAGAGATTGTGTTTGGTTCTTATTTGGTCCAGTTAATTAAAGTTGATTATAAATTTGATCTTATTAGGAGTTTGTTAGAGACTCACTCTCTCTCTCTCTCTCTCACAAAAGTTATAGCTTGTATTCAAGGGGATTATGATACAGTACCTTACTTAATGGGGGGGGGGTAATTTATTGTACTCAGGAGGTCGTACTCAAGGGGTTAACGGTAAAGTTTTCCATTTCATGCTAATCAACTTGAGGCTCCATCTCACGACCTCTTCACAACAGAGAAACCAAAGGGAGGGTGTTGGTCTAGGCCAGGTGAGAAAGGTGTTCATTCCGCCATGTTTGGATACAGAAACTAACATTATTATCAGGAGTATTCACAAGAAATTTATTACTTTCAGGGTTTCGAGATGGAAAGACAAATCGACATAGGAGACAGACATGTAACATTGGATTCGCTTCAATATTCGTTCGTATAAAAATGATAGAGAATTCAAAGACACCATCAGTATTGTGTTAGCGATTCATCTCAACGTAAAATTACGATCAGAGGAGCGTGTGGGAGCCTTCAACCTAGTGTGATTAATGATAGAATTGTTCTAATATTGAAAACCGTTAGCATTAATTATAAGATTTCCATGAATTTGGCGTTCTTACGTGTGTGTGTGTGTGTGTGTGTGTGTGTGTGTGTGTGTGTGTGATGGAAGATGATGTTGGCAGTGGATGGATCAAAGTAATTTCAGAAGGAAGGTTGTAAAGCGTACAGGTAAAGAGGACGGAGATCAGATTCACCCATATCATTTTCGACGATAGTGTCAGGTCGTAGCATCGGAAAAACAACAACTGAAGGCTGTCTCGTCTTACACCTGTGTTGTAAATTAAACCCCATGTTGTTTTTTTTTGTTTTTTTTTTTGCTTTTTCCCCCCATTTGAAAGATTGGTAGAGTATGGGAAGACGAGGAACAGCCTGCCGGGGACACTAACGATATATGCCTAAATATTATTTCATTGGGGATTCAGGTCACTAACTTCTGCATTGTTGGTCATATGGATTGTATTGATGTAGGAGTAATCGGTAGGTAGAGGGAGTAAGGGGGAGGAGAACAGGTCAAGGATGATAGAATGTCAACAGATTTCCTGCGGCTCCTCTGCACTGTTCATTTGGATTACTTGCTTATCATATCTCCTGGCTCGAGGTTGTTCAGGTATTGGAGAGAGAGAGAGTCAGGTCTTCACAGTTATAAAAAATATGAAAAATAAAAGGATAAAACGAGAAAAATTGAAAACGAAAGAAAGAAAAAAGAAAGAGGAAGAGGGGGAAATATACAGATGGAAAAATAGATAAATAAAGGGAGACAGTATTGAAAACTGAGAGAGTAAGAGAGGGTGGGAAAGAAAGAAGGAAAGAAATGAAATTGAAAAGGCAACAGTAGGAAAACTAAAAATCAAGTGGAGGAGGAAAAGGTGGAGGGCGTAGTGGAGAAGCTAGAGGAGGAGGAGGAAGGGATAGTGGAGAATGGAGGAGATGGTAGTAGAGGAGAAGGAGAGAAAATGAGAGAAAGCTTGAGAACAGGTTGGTAGAAAGGAATACACACAAAAAAACACACACACAAACGAACACACACGCACACACACACACACTCTCTCTCTCTCTCTGTCTCTCTCTCTCTCTCTCTCTCTCTCTCTCTCTCTCTGCTGAAAACTACCTCAGAAGAAAGTTAGGTCACAGCAACAAAATTAGGACTTACAACACGAGACCTTCTACTGAAAGACTCGGTATTATATTACACATTTTTGGGTAGGAGGAAACACGCCGGAAGGCAAGGAAGCTTTCTGTATTAATAACTCGACTCAGAGATCTAATATATTGGTGTGATTTTCAGGGTAAATTTTAAGTTTAGGTTAATTCAGGTTAGATTACGTAAGCTCAGGTGAAGTTAAGTTAGGATAGGTTAGGTTAGATTAGATTAGCTAAGGTTATGTTAGGTTAGGATTGGTTAGATTAGATTAGGTTAAGTTAGTTTTTGAGGGGTTATGGAAGAGAATTGCCGCTGTAAACATTAACGCCCATTTCTTGGTAAAAAGAATTCCCGGAGAGCAAAGGTAATATATTTCTTTATATAAACTTTACTCAGTTACCCTCATGTGTTCATTTTTCAAACTGCCTTTAGAAGATGTTGTTGAACTGTATTTGATTACATATCTAAGATGAATGTCCCTAGCCACATCTTTAGGACATTTTACAGGGCATTTTATAGGACATTTTACAACACATTTTACAGGGCATTTTATAGGACATTTTACAACACATTTTACAGGGATATTTTACGGGCATTATTGGACATTTTACAGGATTCAATTCCACTTGACAATATAAGTCTCTTGGTGGCGAAGAAGATTTGTTTATTATAATATATTCAATTGTTAATTTGTTAATTTTGTTGAATATGCTAAAAATTATATGAAAACCTACTACCACACACTAACTGAATGAAAGGTTTAGTTAATTAATATAACATAATGGAGAAAATACTTATATCTATATTATATTCGGTTAAAAACTACTCATGATTTTGTTTAATTATATCGGATATGTTGCGATAAAACGAACCTCATTCCTCCACGACTCTTACTGAAGCTTTCACTACCCTATTAAGATAAGATTTAAAATTTAAAGTCTTTATGCATTTGATATCTCTCGTAATTTTCTCTGCAATTAAGACCAAAATATCGAGAATTAGAACATAACGTTGATGATATGAAAGAAGAACGAGGGGAATAGAGATAAACTAAACAAAAAATAGGTAGAGAAATTAAAACCATCTACATTAATATAAACAAAAACTTTTACAATTATTTTTTTCTTTGTAATCTGGACAATGTCGTTTCATTTTGCTGGGGGATTAGCGTGACAGAGGACCTGGTGTGAGGAAGCTAACCTTTGAAGAGATTAACTTAGCTTTACATGTGTTTTGTGTCCCAGGTGATAATGATGCCGGTTTATTCCATTACACTGTGTACATGACTGGGGATTAGTAGCTTTTATCAGATGTTTAAATATAATCCGGCAGCTGGCGCCTTTTATATGCTTGATGGCTCTTGTGTCGTCCTACACCTGGTGGCTCTTGTGTCGTCCTACACCTGGTGGCTCTTGTGTCGTCCTACACCTGGTGGCTCTTGTGTCGTCCTACACCTGGTGGCTCTTGTGTCGTCCTACACCTGCTGGATGGCTCTTGTGACGTCCTACACCTGCTGGATGGCTCTTGTGACGTCCGACACCTGCTGGATGGCTCTTGTGACGCTCCAAACCTCATCTATATCTCCGCTATGTATATGAGGTGCTAATGTGAACACTAAAGCAAGAGACGATAAGGAGTGGGGGGGGGGCGAATGACAGCTGTCTTATCTCGGCTCTCAACCTGAGTTTCCTCTCGCCTTCTGTACCTCCATCAAGATAGTTGTGTGTGTGTCTGGAGGCCTTGTATCCCAGTAGCTCCTGTCTCGTCCTCTGATTCATCACTCCCCCTCCGTAACTTAAGCCCACATAATCTTACGCCCGGAGTTTTCATTACGACAGAAGCCGATTCAAAGAGTCCGACTTCCCTCGAGCCTTGGCAGGAAAGGGACAATGGGGAAAAAGGTTTATGCCATGTTTCTGACGAGGAATGGCATTATTATGGTGATGAATGTGTTCAACACTCGTACAGGCTCCTGGAGTCTTCCTTTGTTAGCCAATCTCATTATAATAATCACCCACTTCGACGTTGTTGTACAAAATAATAACGACTTCCCACAGGCAGTTACCAAATCGACTGACAAACTCGGTAAACCTATGATAACCAAGGACCTATCTTAATGTTCTCTAACTTTTGCCTCAATTTTCATCAACTCAACATAAGAGAATGATACCTTACATTATCAGCAATGATGAATCGCGAAAGAAATTGCCATACGATCACGACCCACAAATACCATCTGTTTTATTCCTCAGTCGACTTTCTGCGATATATACTTATTCAATCGTCGTGTTTCATAGCAATAAACCAGCACAGACAACTTCCCTATTTAAAAAAAGAGTTTTTTCGACTTAAGGAAACTTTATTGTTGAATATGTGAATTAATGTTCAAAAGAAGGTCTAGCATATTGTGCATCTTCTTATGATAGCGTTTGACTGACTCATCGCTAGAGAGTATATGAGTAAGGTTTACTGTATAGAAATGATTGAGTCGACATCTGGTATGAATTAATATTTTTCTTTTCACTTTATGACTCGCCTTTAACTCAATTTCATCCATTTTGCTGAAAGTTAATCTCAGAATGTTCATTCTTCTCTTTGTTAACTGAGGAGTCTACAGTTCAGGACAATTCAGGTGCACACAATAGCACTGTATCCATCATCAGTCTAATACAGCGTAATGTTACAACAGTGTATTACAGAATAGTGGGTTGGCTACAAGTACTTATCTTGGAGTCAGTTTCAAGAATGTTACAGTAAGTTGTATTGATGCGCGCGCGTGTGTGTGTGTGCCCCTGAGGCGGACTTGAGACTAGTGGTGCTTGGCAAAGTTCAGGACCGGGTGGAGAGTTGGTGACCGGAAACTTGGGGAAGAACAGCAAGCAACACTCACCGGTAGAGGGAACAGCATCAGAGTCCGGTTATCTGGTATTCATATAATTTCCATTACTGTCGGATTTTCTTTTTGATATTGTTGAAATATTTTATCAATCTTCATAATGATATCAATTTACTCTCCTGCTGGGTAGTTTCCCCATAGAAAAGATAGATCACTGATGAGTGTTGTAGGTGCGTCGTGAACACCAGTTAAAGATATAGGCTGTCATAACCAAACCTTTCATGTACCTCTGAGGTTTGCTGTCCTTCCACCAACCACAGACAATATTTCGATGCCCAGTTATCGATCAAGATTCAGAGAGTCTAATGAATAAGTAATCGAATGAATATATTTAGCATCATTAGAATTAAAAAGATAATTTCACTAACCACAAACACCTTCTTTCCGTCAACACAACACAAACACCTAACTTCTGTAACAGGAAAAAACCCAGAAAACACCTTTGACATTTGAATCTCGGGAATATTTACTCCGGGAAGAGTTTAAACACTGAACACATCTGCCGTAGAGTGTTAGAAAAATAATTAATGTTGACACGGCGAGGTAACGTTAGCACAGTTAGAAGGATAAACGTGATGTATCTACTATCTCGATGCTTTACCACCTGTCCTGACGTTATAAATGGTCCGTAGGTTAAATTCAACCATACAGCGCGTCTAATATTAACATTTTAAGTATATAAAAAAATCGTGTAGCTTAGGAACTTGTTTAGAAATTGCACTGGGATTAATTTTGAACCTATGCCGTCTTTGTTATCAGTAGCTACAGGGAGAACTGCAAGTATCCTCCTGTACACGTATTTGAGAAGTCGGAATTTGTCACCGATTGTTAGATGGAGAGTTAAAGAACCATAGTGAAGCTCCTCCACCACAATAAGGCTCCTCCACCACAATAAGGCTCCTCCACCACAATAAGGCGCCTCCACCACAGTTTACAGTGATCTTACTTTTAAAGGTCAAATCTTAGGGAACAATGTATAAGAGTCTGGTCGTCACTCGGGGTGTGTGAGAGTCTGGTCGTCACTCGGCGAGAGTCTGGTCGTCACTCGGGGTGTGTGAGAGTCTGGTTTTCACTCGGGGTTCACAGCTGCTGTTGACAGAAGCCACTGACCTGTTCTTCACTGACCCAAGTTTGAGCCAAGATAAACACATGAACATTCCCAGTATTGGATAAGGGACTTGAAATCAGATAAGACGGAGTCCAGCGGCTGAAGAAGTCTGGCAAGTGAAAATAAAAAACCTCCTGGTAATTTTTAAGATAAACTCACCATTTTTCATCTCTCTCTCTCTCTCTCTCTCTCTCGTGTTCCTGAAGCTACTTGAGATATATGGAGGCTAAGCGACGAACAACTAAGACGCTGGGACAACACCTTACTCACACTAAGGCGATAAACTAAAAATACGAAATTAATCAACAAACAAATTATAGTCGTCAGGACGTAAAGGCGTGAGAGTCCGACTACCCGGTGTGGCTGAGTGACCCGAGGCCCGGCGGGTTGGCCTGGTGGTGGTGGTGGTGGTGGTGGTGGGGAGTTTTGCAGCCTCAGCACACACAAGGCAGGAGTCCTCCCGGATCAGTGAGCATCTCCACATGCCTCGTAAATGATTCTACAGAGAGCTTCCCGCCGTTGAAATTCATCCCACGGACAAAGCTCTCGAGAGAAGGGGAAAAACACACACAAGGATATCGATGAAGAGACACTAAGGAACGACTAGCTGTTGTTCCGGTGTTCCAGGCGCCTGTGTGGTTGATGACAATACAATAGACGATTTACAAAGATATAAAATATGATGTCGTCTGAAGATAAAATTGGGCATTATGTCATCTGAAATGTTGACGAAGTAGTGGTAGGGTCGCTTCGTGTAACCAAATCTGCTCGAGTAACCCAAACTATAC
This sequence comes from Homarus americanus, assembly GCF_018991925.1. NCBI lineage: Eukaryota > Metazoa > Arthropoda > Malacostraca > Decapoda > Nephropidae > Homarus > Homarus americanus. The sequence continues at coordinate 240,218 of NW_024729998.1, read as the reverse complement.
CATGTGGGGAGGTACTGAGGGCGTACTGTGAGGGAACAAACTACATTCATAGTTTAAGTCATTGTGGTAAATTTTGGTTGGACGGATGGGATAGCGAGGAACTGTGCCGTGACGTAATTTGTGTCAGGTGATGTGATTATAAAGGAAGAGGAAATAAAATGGAGAAGTGCAGTTTGGTGGGACCGTAGAGAGAGAGAGAGAGAGCAGTAGAGCCATGTTAGGTGACGCTATTCCTTGACTGTCACAAACTATATTCATTCTAATGTTTAATAATATTTTGAGAAATTCTACGTCGACGGAACCTGATACGAACGTTCTTATATGCACTCGTATATACTGTATGGATGTATGGGTGGTTTATGAGACTACGAGAGAGACATTTGGTGTGAGCTGGTATGACCCCTCCTCTCCTCTCCTCTCCTCTCCTCTCCTCTCCTCTCCTCTCTCCCTGCTGGATAAAATGAGAGCCCCATCCCTGCATCTCCTCCTTTTCTCAGGCGTCCCAGACCAAATAAATACCACGTAGCCTTGGTATATGTGTCGCAATATCCTTAATGAGATAGACGCAACTTAACCTGAGATTCTATTGCCAGGAACCTATGCATATTAAGCACCAATAATCCTTGACTTATACCGCGGCTGCAGCTTCAGGGGCGATAAGGGCGATGATCGTATATATATTGCAGTAATATTCAATATCCATTCCCAGTTGAAACCATCGTCAGAGGAACAAACTAATGGAATCAGATGTCATTACTGGGAGGGGGGGGGTGTTGTGTTCTGGCTGGATTGTGTGCTTGCTCTTCAGCTTTCCTCAGATTTGATTAGAAAATGTAATTAATCTCTGTTTTTGGGGGGGTGGGGGGGGGGTGTGCCTAGCGATAGTCTTGTGGGATAACCTGTGGTAATTTTCTTTTTATTCTTCTTTTTTTAATAATAATTTACAAATCTGTTTTACTAAATAATTTTGTGTTGTAAAATGTTGTCGTTTCTTAATTAATTTTTTTGTCTTTTCGTGCTTTAGTTTTATTTCCTACTAGGTATCCTTTGTATTCCTCCTCCTCTCTCCTCATCCTTCCCCCCTACCCCTCTCCCCTAAATAACTCTACTTGTTGGGGAATTAATTGGATCGTTAGACCATTCCAGTTAACGAAAAAAAATATTAGTTAACTCTGTATAATTTGGGTCTCACTATTTATTATGGGCAAAAAAAAACCTGTGATGAAGCGCCAACTAGGATGAGGATATTACTAACATTTACACCCTTGTATATACGCTCTCTTATAATGAATTTATTTAATATATTGGTTGGCATTAGAGTTTACGATAAATACTCTTATTTTTCTTGTACATTTTCCCCCCTTGTGAGATATTAAGAGGCTCAACTAATAATCGAGGTGCTTCTCATAGACTATTATGATGGAGCAGTAAGTGATGAAACGAGTCTATCTGAATTCGATGTTTACTTTAAGTGTATATATCTCAACCCCGATGTAATGCAGTGTGACCAAGCAGGTGTTGATGATGCCCTGATTCCGTACCTTCAGTAAACACGTGTATTTAGGGTGTGTGTGTGTGTGTGTGTGTGTGTGTGTGTGTGTGTGTGTGTGTGTGTGTGTGTGTGTGTGTTGGCTTAAAATAGAAGTGTCAAGCTAACTATTGAGATTCTTGAACATAAATATTGTCAAGAATACAGGTTTTGTTTACTTATAAATTAGATAATGAAGACGGTATTTGATATGATTGTGTTGCTTTTAATGGTAAAAAAAATACCGTCTTTACCTGTTATAATCATCTGCTGAGAAAGAAACAGTATTATATCGAGGACAGTCTAATATCGAGGACAGTATAGTATCGAGGACAGTCTAATATCGAGGACAGTATAGTATCGAGGACAGTATAGTATCGAGGACAGTCTAATATCGAGGACAGATGTTACATTCTAGCAGAGTCCTCACCCGGCGTGGGAACTTGACACAGCCATTATCAAAATTTCATGTGTTGAGACTCTCTTGACTATCTTGTATGGACTTTGTGATGGGTAACCTCACCCTGGCTCTCCGATGTTAAAGTTATCTTCCTCCTCCTCTGGCTCTGGAAGCTAAACTCTTATCCATAATGATCCGTAGGTGTGAGGCTATGGTGGTCAGGATTGGTTTATCAGAGCCTGAGAAGAGAGGTTGATGTAGTGATGTTTCCTCTTGTCGAGTGTGTGTGTGTGTGTGTGTGTGTGTGTGTGTGTGTGTGTGTGTGTGTGTGTGTGTAGTGTCAAGTATAAAACAAGTCCTTCCATCTCAGATACTTATATAATTTCATCCCTAAAATGTCGATAAGAGAAGATATCTGATTACAGTGGCCGCCCTCTGTGGATTATGATGCCATTCACACCGGCCGCCATCTTTAGTTCCAATCTCAAATCAGCTTTTAGTGGGAGGGAAATAAAGTTAACGTAGGAACTAGAGAGAATCCGGAACCAAAAGAATATCATCAGTGGCAAGTTATAAAAGCTCCCGACCGACTCAGTGTTATCGGATATAGAGCAAATGAGACACCAGACGAAAGCATCTAACCAGGGCCTTAGTATGGCTCTTATCGTTATAGTTCATGATATTATCTTACACAAACGTCGACATGAAAAGATAATGAGAGAGAATTATATTTTCTGGTTGGCGGAGGTGGAGGCTAGCAAATAGTTTTATTGGTGGTGGTGGTGGTGGTGTTGGTATTGGTGGTGGTGGTGGTGGTGGTGGTGGTGTTGGTGTTGGTGTTGGTGTTGGAATAATGAGGATGGTGTTAAGGAGGAGTTATGGATGATAGATAAGGAGGGACAAGGGCCAAGCACTACACTTCTTACCCTCATTGGCGTGGGTTCTGCAAAACTAACCACCTGCCAGTGTATAATGTTATCCCTTCAGTGAGTCTACCATCCCACTCTAGTCCTTCAACATATCTACCAGTCCCTCTCTACCCCTTCAGTGAGTCTACCATCTACACTCTGACCCTTCAAGCCGACCGCCCACGCCCTCTCCACCCTCAGTATTGTCCGGACATCCACTCTGCTCCTTTCACCGTAATTAATCTGTTCTTTCAGTGTGGTTCCCTCTGCCACTCTCTCATCCATTTGTCTTACGGGGAGAAGTGTGTGTGTGTGTGTGTGTGTGTCGTCTCAAACATTAGTAGCATATGCATTTGCCACATACACATATGTATACACACGTATATACTGGTATCTGCACCTATATACTGATACACTGAGACATACAGTACACTAACGCACACACACACACACATGATTCAGAGTTCCCAACCACCATTCCTAAACAACACTATCATAACCAATCACTGACTGTCGTGCCAATACTTTGCCTTCACTGAACAAATAGGCAGTACCCAACGGTGCCACAGTCCGGATTAATGACCTGTTTAGAAACTTGGAGGTCTAGTAATGGTGTTTTTCTTAGTGAATTATTTTTTAAGATGTGCATAGTTGTGTTGGTATGTCGAGTGCTTTTAGGTGTAACTTTACTCCAGTGGGCAATAGTTGAGTCCTCTGGTAATAATGTTTTTTTCTCTGTATTAAAGAACCGTAAGATGATACAAGTAGATTGTTCACTGTTAATTCTGTATCGAGTAAATAAACTGAGACTCGAAGGGATGTGACTCTCTAATACGAAAGAATAACAATAATAATAATAATAATAATAATAAGAGTAGTAGTAATAATAACAAATAATAATAACAATAATAATAATAAACAATAACATAATCATGAAATTTCGTCCAGAGAGCGACACTGGGCGGCGTCTCAAGTGCCGTAGTGCCAAGCCTACCATTAAGGGTGGTCGGCTGTGAAAATTTCGTAAAGGTGGGATTATACTTGTGGCCACTCGGGTGTGGTAACTGCCCTTGACTCTTGACTGTGGCCTTTATGTGGCCACTGGAAGAAGATCGTCACGAGTCCGGCTGGAAATTTTTCGGTAAAGATCAGATGAAAATGTTCAACCCAATTCTGCGTTCATTTCCGTTGAACTTTGACCTTGGGCTCTGAAATAGTCATGAAGGTTGGATTAGATCTTTTTTTAGTGGTTTCTGAACTTTTTCTTTTTTAATTTTGAGTAAAACAAAATTGGAGTTGACAATCTACTCCTTAACAGTCCAGGTGTAAAAATTAACCCAAACAACAGCATATTTTGTAGTTTTTAATATAATAATTTTTGAAGGTTATGCTAAGTAGTTGTGTGTGAAGATAGTATGGAGACTCAGACCTCATTGAAGGTGTGTGGATCATGATAACCACATGAATAATACACAAGACTCAGACAGTAGCCTACAGAGAATAGTTTTTTTTTTAACTTTCGAGTAAGATCATATAAGACACGCATAACTCTACTCATGTGCCGCTACAACGAAAAAGTGTGTAGAATAAACAGTTTTTTCTGGGGGTGGTGATTTTTGTATTTTGTTTGTAGCTATGTGGTTTCTTGAGAGTCTTTTGATCCAATACCTCAAAGCCAGTCGTCAGTGATACGTTTATATAGAAAAAAAAGAAGTTATTTACCTCAATATTACTAAGGCAGCACAGTAGATGGTCGCTGGAGTTGTGTTGATCGCTGGAGAGTATTGGTCGCTGGAAATAGGTGGACGCTAGAGATAGGTGGTCGGTGTAAAGTAGTGGTCACCATCAGCTGAGAGTATTTTAACCTTTATTCAGCGTTGATTAAATAAATTTTAAGTTGATATACTGTTGTGAATGTTTAGTATCAGGTAAATTATATTTTAAGTGTGTGTGTGTGTGTGTGTGAGTGTGTGTGTGTGTGTGTGTGTGTGTGTGTGTGTGTGTGTGGGTATCAAACACCATCACAACACACGCTCTCTTCTCTCCTCTTAATACACCCTGAAAAACACATAACACCTCACCAACACACCTCACCTCACCTAACCTAACAACACTCTATTAAAAGATGACTCCCTACATCGGTGTAATTCCCGTGGCAGCTATTTACTTTACCGCCCATTCCTCTACCTCTTATACATATTTAATGAGGCTACTCGACTCACCATGGCAAGAACAACGATGCGACGAGGCTCTTTCTCCTCCCTCCCTCAATCCCTTGCTCCGTCCCTCCCTCCCTCCCTCAAACCCTTGCTCCCTCTATCCCTTTCTCCCTCCATCGTTCCCTTCCTCCATCCCTTTCTTAATCCCTCCCTCCCTCAATCCCTCGCTCCTTCTTTCCCCTCCCTTGAACCTCCATAAATCAGAGGCCGTCCCAGCATGAGATTCAACCTTCGTATCTTCCGGATGGTGAGGTGGTGGAGGGAGTCTGATGGATGATAATGTGTATGAGGATGTGGATGATGGTAAACACCTACAGGAGCTTAGGTTAGGTTAGGTTAGGTTACGTTACGTTAAGTTAATTATATAGGAGTACACCCGTAAAGGTTATATAATTTTGTCCAAGACTGTCAGGTGCACTGTGTCGTCATCCGTGTTTGTTACCCAGGTAGAGTTTATGGGCATAAGGAGAGCGACCTGTTATTTAAGTACACTTTGATGTATATCCCTCGGTTAATGCTGTCTGAGCCTCTGCCGGAGCTGACACACCAATGAAATCGTCGTTTTACCGCAAACTGTGTTTTGATGAGTCAGAATTTCCATATCATTAGAATGCTCTCAACAACACACTCCTAATTTTCAGATACATGCAATTTTGAGATGGAAAAGCGAAACAGATTATGCAGACAACGTTAACAGATAGAAGGTGATAATTTCCTCGTGTATAAATCAAATGAAGAAATAATCTTCAAAGTTTGCACAGAAAATTACTAAAAACGCAATAATAGAGTAAATAAGAATACATAAAAGGTAGTTTGTTTTAGTAAAGAAAGGAGAAAGTTATACAAGCAACCTCACCATGTATAACCCACCCTGGGGAAAAATTATTTGCGGCCTCAGCATTAGTGTGGGAGAAGGATGATCCTAGGGCAGCAAGGTGGGGTGCTGACACATCTCCGCCGCCCGCTACTGCAGATCCAACAACAAACCTCAAAGGATTTCCTCAAGAATTCTGGTTGTTGTCTTAGCTGTCTCACAAATGGAACTCACGATTTCTTCTTTTACGGGAGTGTTAACAGTGAAGGTCATCAAACACCCACTTACTCATCTAATGTTTATTCATATACAAGCTCAGGAATAGGTACAGGTAGATATAGGTAAAGGTAGTTATAGGTACAGGTAGTTATAGGTACAGGCTCAATTATTGGTGCAGAATACAGTTATAGGTACAGGCTCAATTATTGGTGCAGAATCCAGGTACAGGCAAAGAGATCTTCAAATGATTAATACAGATGATTATATCTAATTATCTTGTGCACACAGAAGGTAATGGCAAAATAAAACCATTTCCATAACGTGAACTACACCACGAGTGGCCGAACAAGAGGCGCTGGATTGCAATGTCCTGGAAACAATTAGATTCAATACCGTGTTAGTGGTATGACGTATACTGAATGGTCTTGACAAACCATCATGTCAGCTTGTCACTCTCCCACGACTCCTTAGTAACACCTAGCATACCATCCTAACTAATCAATCTAAACCTAACCTAACCTAACTTATCTTAACCTAACCTAACCAGTCATGAACCTAACCTAACCCTTATCAACTGTACTCCTCCTAAACAGTGGAGGATATTAAGGAGTTGAATATTGCCCAGTCCAAATTGACCCTCAAGCTTGATCCTATCTAACCGATAGACTTAGAACCAAATCCTAATGAGTGTCAGTTCTAATGGGTGTCAGTTCTAATGGGTGTCAGTTCTAATGAGTTAAGATTACATTAAGGCCTGTTAGAAGTAGCGGCCCCATCTACCCTACAAACGCCACCAAAACTCATCCTCATATCAAAACTTTTGGAGCGGGTGACTTAATCCTTACTAAGCTCAGTGTACTCTACGGGGCCATCCCAACTTCTTTTAAGGTAACTATATGTGACCCTACAAGGCATACAGGGTGAGGGAGGGTTGCAGAGAGGAGGTGATGGGGAAGCGTAGAGACGGGGGAGAGGGGCGTAGAGACGAGGGTGAGGGGCTGGGGGAGCATAAAGTAAGGGAAGGAGGGAGGAAGGACCTTAGAGACAAGAGTGTGGCCCTAACATAACGAGGAAGCATCACAAATAATCTCTCTCTCTGATGGCTTCTGTTCGTCATCTCCAGAACTTAAAGAAACTTTGTACTGATTTAGTTTCCCGTTAATTAGTCTTTTTGTTCACAGCTTTTTCTATGTTTTCTTATGTAAACAAATAGTCAATCCCTCACCTGATAGCCAACCCCTCACCTGATAGTTAACCCCTGCACTCTACCACTCCCCTGGAAGGTATTGTGTAATTCAGAGAAGCATATATTGTAATGACCAATTCAGGCTGCATCCACCCTTAGCCTCCAGCCAATCAGGATTCGGATTTCTCAAAGATTAGTACATGAACGCAACCAATTACGGTCGAGACTCAGTGCCGTTTCGACGCTATTATGGGTCCAGCAAATTTGCATCTTCACTTTAAGAGAACTATTTGGATGCGTTGCTGTACCTCCCAGTTTGGTGGAATAAGAAAAGAAGGTAGCGATAACAATAAAAAACTTAGTAGGGGGAATACAATGCTAAGCGTCTGTGTCTATCGTCCTCCCTTCTGTGTGTTGCTATTTGGTTGTGTTTACAGTTTGTGACGTCTGCTGTTGTTGTTGTTGAGGTAATTACTAAGAGCAGTGTTGGGTGATACGTGCCTAACCTTGTGTGTGTGTGTGTATATAAGACCGTGGGTAATTAAGGTATATCTGGAGAGTTTAGCAGGTTTTATGTTTTATGTTGGTTTTTGTTTTGTTTTTTATTTATGGGTCTGGCCTACTCCACATGACAGACAGATAAACTTTCTACCACCACTACCACCTTCACAACCCCCTTAACAACCCCTCCTCTTCCACCACCACCGCCACTACAACCCCTCCTCTTCCACCACCACCACCACCACTACAACCCCCTCTCTCCACCACCACCACAACCACCACCACTACAACCCCTCCTCTTCCACCACCACCACTACAACCCCTCCTCTTCCACCACCACCACTACAACCCCTCCTCTTCCACCACCACCACTACAACCCCTCCTCTTCCACCACCACTATCAAACTCCTACTCCCTCCATATGACAGTTCTCTCGCGGTTCGTAATGGCTCAAGGATCGATCACCCTCAACGCCGCAATTCGTCTACGCTGGTTGGGAGCTCCCGCGAGAGAGAAAATTCTTAGGGAATGTGATTTCATATTTTCTGGCAGAATATTGTGTCGAATTTGAAGGAATTTCCCTACGCAAGTGTTATTTTTTTCCCCTCACATAAAAATACCATTTTTTTTTTAATACACGTGATTTTTTTTAGTGAAGAAAAATCACAAGATTGTATTTGTATTATGCTTGTTAATGCGTACTCTCAAAATATCTTGTTATTGTTTAGTTTTTCCAAGGGGATTCACTAACCTCAAGAAATAGAAGAAGTGTTGTAGTATGTCAAGTGAAGAAAGTGACGATAAGGCTGAATAATCAATATGCATTACTTCGAAATACCAAAAAATCTTTCACAAACTTCAGCTGTTTTTTTTTTCTTTTGTTTTCCCCATTCATACTTGGCAATACACTTACGTCATTCTATTCCATTCATACGTCATAAATTTACTCTTTCCGGTGTTTACTTTCCTTAAGTTTCTTCCTAAGACGTCACCAAACTCTTATCATATATCTCTCCCTCAGACTCTGCCAATAGTACAGCATCATCAGCTTACAGTAGATGTGATGTAGTGAAGATAGGAAGAGGCGAAAAATTTTTAAAAAATGAAGTACTATGAATTGGAAGAAGGAGACGAGTGTGAGAATTAGAAGATAGGAAGAATAATTGTTAAAACGAGAAATAATAAAAATTGAGAAAAGATGCAGAAGAACAGTAAAGCAAGGGTGAAAAAAAAGTCCTTGGTCGTATATTATAAAGAAAGTGTTTGCATAAGACGCTCCTCACAGTAAAAGTTTGAAGAGTTAGAAGAAAACAAGAAATGCATATAAATTGAAGATTAAAACTATGCCAACTGAGATTCACCGCTTGGACGGTAGGTTGCCCCCCCCTCCCCCACACACACTTAACTATGCACGTCATGTGTCAACAGTTATTAAGTAACATTATTAAGCTAACGACAACTCCGTGAGCCATATACGGAAATCTCAGAGTACCGTACGATTATTTTCCCCTCTGGCCACTGAAGAGTCTCGGTACAATAAGGACACCACCTTATTAACTTAATCAAGAAGGTTTAAATACATTTCAAATCATTATGGGGAAAAATGTTGAATAAACGAACTCATGCGAATCTTGATTCAGTTTTTAAATTTAGAATACATACATGCATATATATCAAAATTCTTAATAAAAAGATACTGAGACACATGTATCACTGCCATCCCTCATGTGTTGATGTATCTCTTGTTGCGACTTCTTCTCGTTGCCATCGTCTGAACCTGTTCTTGTGGGGAGAGATAATAAACATTTTTACCCTCTCTTCCCCCCTGTTGAGGAAGTTTTCAGGGACAATCTTTTGCCTTAATTAAACTTACCAAAGTGGGAGTGACAAAGACAATGGGTCGATCGCTTATCGCTCCGTGCAAGACACAGCGGAGAATAAATTAACTCAGATAGTTGGAGGATCATCCGCCTGGGTAAAGACTTAACTTAATTACAACTTCGCTTTTCTAATTAATCTTTGTTTTTGTTGTTGTTGTTTTTTACCACCAAGTGTTGCCTTTTTTTCTGTTCCTCGATGTTTTTTCACTTCTTTTTTTTTATTTGTTGTTCTTTCATTCTTACTTGTTTTGTTGTTTAAATTTGTTTTTCATTATTTCTGCTTTTATTAATAATTGTATACTTACTGTGTGTGTGTGTGTGTGTGTGTGTGTGTGTGTGTGTGTGTGTGTGTGTGTGTGTGCTCACCTTGGGTTCTCGGATACACCTGCCCACATATTGATCTCATTACCTTTGAAAATAGGTCAAGCTCTTCCCGGGGTAATCTTATTCCGAGGCTATACAATACAGAGTTCTGTTAAGTATCGAGGCTTTTTTATGCTCGGACGGAAACACGGACGGACATGTGAACGGACGGGTCGTATATCACCTCCGGATTCCTTCCCTTAATACGGCAGGAAATAAAAGACCCATTGCAACTAAAATTCAAGTCGTCTTTCCCAGATATGACGATTGGATTTAATCTCTGACCAGACATCATATATATTTTAGTTCATGTTTTTAAAGTCTTTGTCGACAAAGGAGACGAAGCCATTGTTGTTTTGCTTCCCAGTAAGGGTTATTTAATGGCCGAGGGGATACATTACTCGCTTCATGTCCTTAAGGTTATTGGGTCTTGCTCGGATCAACCGCGATTCATCCACAGTTGGGGAAAGTGACGCCAGTCGTGTGGTTCTCGAGTCACTGTTGTCTGGGAGAACTGTGTGTTGGTAGAGGCCCAGCATAAACCTTTCACTCCTAAGTTTAAAAATATCGGACATAGGATTTAAGGATGAGAAAGAGCAACATCAGCAACGGCATTTATATAAGCGACCTAAAAAGCAAAAGAGAGCAGACATCAACACCCCTTACACCCAGCAACGAGGCAGTAATCAGAGTGTAGGACTGTTGCCCTAAAACTCTGGCAGGAAAACTAAACCTTAAACTGAATCACAGTTTTTTGTCGACTCTTTATTTTTTTTGCTAAGGTTCTGAAGCTAACAAGGTAAGATATACAATACTTTTTCCCCGTCTCCCGGCTGAGTCAAGGAAGTGGAAACTGGGAGGAGGGGAAGGCTTGTATGACCAAGCCGGGGAGTTGCTGCTTCACTGGTCTCACCCCACTGTGTCCTATATACTGTGTGGTCTTTGCTCAGTAACAGTAACACATCAGGAGAGGATTCTAACAAAACTTACTATCGTTTTTCTTATTCTTTATTAATAATATTCGCAATAGATTAAATACCATGGTAGAAGATAAAGATCTTTTTAAGTAAACATACGAACTTACAAATAAAATACACATCTTTTCGAGGAACACAATATTAAACTTAACGTATGAACAATAACAAAAGCAGAGTAAAGTGACTTACTCCCAGGTACACAGGTGTTGAAAATGGTCTCCCGTCCCTGATGCAGACATGAGTTTACTGTTGTGAATATTAAAAAAAAAAACTGTCTACACCTGGAAAAATACGGATAAATAACGAGAGGGAAGAGGAAGACGAGGAAAAAAGAGAAAACGAGAAAGAAAAAATAGGACAGAGAGAGAATCGAAGAGGCGGGCAAAAATACAGACAGACAGAGAGACAGACAGATAACATACACAAGACGGAAAAGAGGTTTGACAGTGAGAGAGAGAGCGATAGGAAGAGAGTAAAATCCATACGGTACCCAAGAGAGAGAGAGAGAGAGCGCTTGTTGCTCCCCTGACTATCCTTGTGCTTGTTGACGTTTGTAGTAGTGGTGATGTGGAGGAGGTGATGGGAGGATAGGATGGGGAGGAGGGGATAGAAAGTGATGAGAGAAGGGGGAAGATAATGAGAGAGGGAATGGGGGATGGTTGAGAGGGGAGGTGATGGTGGGTAGATGGGAGGTGGAGGGTGAGAGGTAGTGAGAAAGATAGAGGGTGAAAGCAGCGTGTGTGTGTGTGTGTGTGTGTGTGTGTGTGTGTGTGTGTGTGTGTTTAAATGTATCCTTACCGTACACGTGTCTGTGAATAAGGTGTCAATCCTAAGCTGCCATTATAGTGGTACAGCTTTTGAGCTTGTTGGTGATGGTAGTGATGCCGATGATGATTATGGTGGTGATGGTGTGGGAGGGTCACGAGACGGTAGTGCTGGGTGACGGAGGCAGTCAGTATAAATCCTCGTAAGGAAGTGGCTCTGGGAACGCCTGCCAGTACAGATTTTACTGCCTGGAAATGTGGCCCCGACGTTCTTTTTTATGACTGGTGGGCAATTCTCTCCGTTTGGTTCCCCGCTTATGGTTTTACTTTACTGCTTCTTCACGGGGGAACACTGATGTCAGGGCGATCACTGATGTCAGGGCGATCACTGCATATACTGCCACCAACATTGTTCCAGGCGTTGTTTGTTGACAGTAGTGGTGTTGGTGTGTGTTTGATGTATGTAAGGTTGTGTTTCCCGATACATGACGATCGTTAGCGCCATGACTGGTTGGTGTTATGGTCATACTCAAAAGGACAATTTGGTGACAAAGATGATCGTGGGTGACTGAAAAAAAAATTACTTGAGGGACATAAAACTTTACAATGAAAATCAGTTCTGCTTTGTCGTGATTTTTTTTTTCAGCCTTTTACAGTTTTGATGGCGTTATATATTGTGTGCTAAAATAAAAATAAATTATTAAGTGTCGTTTCCGTTGCATTTTTATATGTAATTTGTATAATTTTTATCAAGTTCTTGCAAATTCAAACTAGATACGAAGAAAATATAAAGGATATTTAGGTTCTATCTCAATCGTCACGAAACAAAACCTAGAATTTATGGGAACGTAAACAAACAGGGAATATTTTTACAACAAGTTAGTACACACTCTTCCGTCCTTCACAATGTTAATATGTGGATATTTAATAGTACCAACACACGTGAGTCTTCTGCTTCATTGTCGTCTTTTCCAAGGTTCAGTCGATGGTATAGATCACGATTCAGGAAGTGAAATAAAGACAGATGAGGATTTCTACTGTTTATATTCTGATGTGGCTTCTCTGGTGTTCCTCTCAGCGCCCCGTATTGGCTCAGTGGTAAGACTCGCTACTCTTACAATTCCCTATATTGATCTGTATTCCGTTTTCTTGTCATGGTGTGTCGTTAGGCTTTGAAAAACTGGGACTTTTTTATTTAATGTTTCAGAATAATGTCTATAAGCATGTCTTTGTTATCATACCACCAAGCTAACACAAACACAACTTATATAAACAGAGAGACAAACAGTAAACAATCAGATGAGTTCACTAACAAGGCTGAAGGGGAAATGGCCTCAAGGTCCTCTCAAAACTCATGCCGGTGTGTTAAAGTTCTAGAGTTCTGATATTAGAAGTACACACACACACACACACGCACACACACACACGCACACACACACACACACAACACCACTTAATTTGCTAGATTTAATTAAGTGACGTCTGTCAGTTCAACAAATTTGGCGATTTTTACCAGAGACAAATAAAAACAATAAAAATTCAGCTAGATAAACAAGTCTTTTTTCTTGGAGTAATCTGAGCATGTATGGGTTACAGCGTGGGTCATATTTTTTGTGTGTCTGAGCTCTATTTCCCACAAGAGGTTCGCTGTATCTCACAAGCCTTTATCTAGAACTCTCAAACGTTTGTTCCCAGCTCACAATTTTATCTTTTTATCTCAAACTTTCGTCTTTATCATCTTTATATAGTATACTTTTATCTATCTCTCAAGACTTCATCTCTGTGTCTCATGTAACTATCTCTCTAAAACCCTCATCTGCTTCTCACGCAAGTCACCGAATCTTTCAATTCCTTGTCTCCCTCTCAAATTCTTGTCTCAAAATTCTTCCGTCTCTCTTGTCTCTCCCAACCCATTATGTCCGATTCCTTATCTATTTCCCCACCCAACCTTTACCTATATTTCATCACTGCACGTATATCAAGCCAATATAATTATCTCCCCTTACCTCAATATCGATCGAGACCTTAAACTACATATCGGCCAAGATCTTATCTCTACCACTGCCAGGCCCTTAACAACGTCTCTGCCGGAGCATAAGGTGTGGGCGGCCCCCCCGAAAATCCCGTGGACAGGGAGCATAACGAGGGGTCTTCGTCCGGGGCGTGATTTTCCATTAAGATGCTGTGTAGGTTTGACAGGTGAGAGGCGTTAGCGTCGAGGTAACATACGTTTCAATTAAGACCAAGTTCCACGTTGACACTGCGTGACAGCCGCTGCATTTGGGAAACTAATGGAATTAATACACATGTGAAATTGAATTGTCTACCTGGTTGAACTTACATACAGCTGCGGCTCCTGGCAAGGGAATGTGTGAGTGTTTTATTCTGGGTGTGGGTAAAATGGCTTGAGAGATAAGGGCTAGGGAATGACAGATAAGGGCTAGGGAATGATAGATAAGGGTTTTGAAATGAAGATAGGGGTATAGAAACAAGGCCTTAGGAATGGGTGATAAGAGTTTGAGAGATATAGGTTTGGGAATGATAGATAAGGGCTTTAAAATCATACTCATTGCTTGTGAATATCTGATAAGGATTTGAAAATGAAAGACTGACAGATATGGACTTGATAAGTATAAGGCTTTGTTGAGGTAGCTTCCAAATAAGTGTTAAGTGTAATAGGGAGTTCAAGTGTCTGTGGTTTCTTTATCGTTTCCCTCTTGTGTGTAAGTTACTGAAAGGAATGAGTGTTGTTTAACTTAGTCAATGTAAATAAGAGGCGACCTATGATCTGTGGGTACTAGGTCCTTTGTTGGGTATGAGCACAAGATGACTCATTTAGAATAAGCTGAGAGATCCTAATGAAGTCTGGATTTAATTAAGGATCATTAAGGTTTGGGGTCAAATTTTCCAATTATTCGTATGTCCATAAATTGACGAGAAAATGTGACGGGGGGAGGGGGAGGTAGTGAAATTAACACGTTTAATTAACTAAATAGCTCTGTTCAGGTTTCATATATTCCAGCAACTTTTCGGGGCAATTAATGTTAGTTTATAGGCAATAGTCCGGTTGGTCACTACAATTGTATGGGCTTTTTCTCTGTGTTAAATAACCACTAGAACGTGTTTTTGTTTTTTTAATGTAAGTGTCATAAGAAAAATATCAATAAAATACAAGATTGATAAAACTAATTTGGTGGAGAAAAATGAATAAATTAGGAACTTTAATTTATTAGCAAATTTACGTAAGCCTAAATTGTTAAGGTTGACCAAGGGAACAAATATCTTATTCAACTTCACTTGTTTTATGTTATTGAGTTATTCAGGAATACATAAGAAATCATCGACATTATAAAGAACCACTCGTATAATTATTTGCCTTTAGATAATAACATAGTTTTACTTGAGCCAAAAATATATTAAAGAAATATTTTTATTAACCTAACGCATCAATCCACATTAAGACTATATTTCAGGCAGGGATCAAAACATTTTAACACAGATAACGATGTAAACGTTAAATAAAAACACCAATCAGAACGAGTCTTTATAACGACCATTAATGTTATTTGGCTGACTAATTCAAATTGTAACGTTAATGGAACGGAAATAATGTTTAAGGCGGAGTCAAGTGTGTAATATCTGTAGTTTGAAATTATAGTAAGTCATTATGGAAGGATTTCTGTTGATTATGAAATTAAATCTAAAACAAAGAAACATATTTTTTTTTAAATAAATTAGTATATTTCACTGGAATATATTTCTTCATTATAGAATAGATACACAACACTAATAGTGGTATGTTATTATGTATTTCAATAGCTAATTTGGTTAACTTCATTAGGTATTGTTAACATAATTAGGTAGGTTAGTGTTTGGCTGGATTGGGTTTGGTTAGATTAGGTAAGGTTAGATTATATTATGTTAAATTAGGTTAGGTTAAATTAGGTAAGGTTAAGTTAGATTAGGTTAAGTTAGATTAGGTTAGGTTAGGTTAGGTATTCTCCAACTCGTAATTAATTAGAATTAATGACTCAGATTACGTCCAGGTACCATGATCCACAAAAGTTACTTCCCTTTCTTTTAATATCTTTACACATAGACAGACAATGATAAAAACCAGCATAAAGACAGAATTCAATAACCCTTACTGTTCTGGCGGGGGTTAAAGAGGCACAACAAAATATTAATTACACCTCAATGGTTTATGACCTTTTTCGTTTATCATTAATGCTAATTACATCCGAGTTACTCTGTTTATTACACCGAGTGAAATCTCTCTCTCTCTCTCTCTCTCTCTCTCTCTCTGAGGCCTGTGTGTCTTGCATGCCTATAGTAAAACCTTCATACAAAGGACTTCACTCTCCATATAATCCGTCAGATGGAGGCTTTCTCATGTAACGACCCTCGATATAACGGATTTCCATATAGTCCGGTAAATACAGGTTACACTATATAATGCTTCTACATATATAGGTGATAGCCTGTATATGTATATAATTATTTATTCATATGTATAATTACGAAACAATGGCTCGTTACCCAGCGTTCACAACAGCTTTAAGACTAGGACCTGCCTCACTAAGCTGCTCATTATGCTGTAAATATAAAAACTTTCAGACTTTTAAAATATTAAGTAAAGCTTTTCTCCGGTATGCTTATAATGACCTTTATTATCGTCATCAAGAATAAAATAACACTTTCATTAACAACTCTCTATCGAAACGGTATTAGAAATCAGATGTGAACTTCAATGTGTTTTTAATTTTCAACAACACGGATTTATTTAATCCCTAACTTGACGAATCATAAAAAAAAACATAAATGGAGAAACTGATGTTTTCTTTTAGATGAGATTGATGTTAGAGAAAAGGTATGATAGTTCTCTTTCATAAACGTGTATTAATAAATGTCTTTGGCAGGAGATTTGGACGATTCATTGGTGGAGGTTTAGTGGAGGGCAAACTATAACCGCTTTGGAAACTTTATCCACTGTCTCATTCTTTCCCTCCCTTCCTCTCCCTTACCCTCCCTCCCCTCTCCCTTACCCTCCCCTCCTTCCCGCACCTCCTCTCCCTTCCTCTTCCTTACCCTCCCTCCCCTCTCCCTTACCCTCCCCTCCTTCCCGCACCTTCTCTCCCTTCCTCTTCCTTCATCTTCCTTACCCTCCCTCCCCTCTCATTTACCCTCCCCTCATTCCCGCACCTCCTCTCCCTTCCTCTTCCTTACCTTATCCTCCCTCCCCTTCTCTTCCTTACCCTCCCCTCTCCCTTCCCGCACCTTCTCTCCCTTCCTCTTCCTTCATCTTCCTTACCCTCCCTCCCCTCTCATTTACCCTCCCCTCATTCCCGCACCTCCTCTCCCTTCCTCTTCCTTACCTTATCCTCCACTTGCCTTCTTCCCTTCCACACTTTCCTCTCATTTTACTCTTCATTCTTACCCTAATCTTCTTTTCCCCTTTTTCCTTCCCTCATACTGCCCCTCTCATACTCTCATTACCTTTCTCTCTCCTATCGTCTTATCTTCTATCCCTTCTCTTCGTCTCCTTCTCCATCTCCCCTTCGTTCTTTTTCAGAGTTTATGTATTTTATTTATTTATTCGATCTTTGAATAGTTTAGCCATCCAGAATAACTAACCCCATGCCATTCCTTCTCTTCCCTCTCCCTCATCCCCTCTTTACCCTCTCTTCCCTCTCTCGTCCTGTCTTTACCCTCTCCCCTTTCCATTTCACCTCCTATCACTCCTCCCTTCTCCCCTCTATTTACCTCTCCCAATCTCGGCTCTGTCTCCCCTCTATTTATCCCTCACACTCTCCTCTCCTTCTCCCCTTTTTATCCCTCATTCTCTCCTCTCCTCCCTCTCCTTCTCTACTATCCCCAACTCCTTCTTCCCCTCATTTTCCCCCTCCTTCTCCCCACTCCTCAACGTTCTTCTATCTCCTTGTCTCCTCCTTGAAACTCTATTATATAACATCATAATAAAATTAGTGTTTCAAGAGGTGTATTAACTACCGTAATTATTGAAGCTATTTTGTACATCATCATCATAATAACTATAGTACTTTAAAAGACATAATAATAATTCCACAAAAGTAAAACTAGTAAATATATCAAGATTAACACCCAAAAAAAAAATTTAATAAAATAGAAAGTAATTTTGCTTGAAGATGAATCGAGACAAAACCGTGGAGAGGAAGTCACCAGACACACGGGGTCACTTTACGTCCTTCTTCTGGTCTCTGGGTCGTGTCATTTGCTGCAAGTGCCATCGTAAGTTATAAATCAGATCAAAAACTTTGCAGAATCTCGGTGGCATTTCGCGAGTGGAAAATTTCTGCACGACGGGACACTTTTCCTCGGCAGTCACCGGTCTTCTTTTCTTTTTCTTATTTTTCTTCTTCTTGCAGTACGAGAACAATCATTTTGTTCTTTTTTATCCCTTCCAGCTCATTTCACTGGTTGATTAAACACCCTAACGTTACCTTGTGAATTTAGGTACCCATTTACAGCTGGGTAGACTAGGAGTGCCGCGGGATCGAACCATAGGAGAAGAGGTGAACGTTGTATCCACTCGATCGAATAGTTACCTTACGTTAAAGAGAGAGACAGAGTGTGTGTGTGTGTGTGTGTGTGTGTGTGTGTGTGTGTGTGTGTGTGTGTGTGTGTGTGTGTGAATATATAGAACCTCCTAAATTACATAAACTCAATGAACCAACAACACATTACGCTTCGGAACATATAAATAAAACAAGTGAATCCT
Organism: Homarus americanus; assembly: GCF_018991925.1. Taxonomy (NCBI): domain Eukaryota; kingdom Metazoa; phylum Arthropoda; class Malacostraca; order Decapoda; family Nephropidae; genus Homarus; species Homarus americanus. Next base: position 221,702 of record NW_024729998.1, on the reverse strand, counting down.
TATCATATGAAACCAGAATATTGTGATGCATTTGTCATATTTTTTTTTAGACTTGAAACTTTTTGGGGCCATTTAAAAGGACATTGATTATCTAATAAATTCATTTAATACCAAAGTTATAATTTTGTCCCATTTAGTGTGAGTATAATTGTCTATTAACTATGATATTGCTGACGTTATTAAAATACAGGATTGGATTTTTGTCTTTTTTTCTTCCTCTGTTTGTTCATTGTTCTTCTCTTTATTCATTGCGTCCTTATTTTTCACCTACCTTCCTCCTCTCTACCAATCCCTTTTTCTCCTCCTTCCCTGTCTACCCTCCTTCTTCCCTCTCTACCCTACTCCTTCCTCCCTACCCCACCTTCCCTCTCTACCCTCCTCCTTTCCTTCCAACCCTCCACACACACACACACACACACACACACACGCAAATCACGTATACACAAAAACAAACAAAAAACACACAGGAGAGAAAGAGAAAAAAAAGATAGAGAGAAAATACCTATGGGCCAGGCTCACTTCACTTAGCCCTCTTGGTACAGTACTTAGGCTGGCCCATATTATATAGATATAGACGAGGTACTTCATCAAGCTTAGTCCCGAGGTAGAGAGGGACTGTACACACACACACACACACACACACACGCGCGCGCGCGCGCCACGCCAGGTCCTTCATAACACCATTTGAGGGAACTACTACACCACGTGAGTTCCTCCTAACACCATCTGGGAGGGAGTTACTACACTACGAGTTTGCTGTTCAACACCTACATTAATCTGTATGTTCACTGTATATGTTCCTTTACCTTTCTCCAATGAAGGCTTTTGTTAAACCACCAATCTATGTAATAAGTCATTTATGTCCAATGTATATTTTCAGCCTTCGGGCTGCAGAATTTTTTCAATAAACCGTTAATTATTATTATTATTATTATTATTATTATTATTATTACACATTTACTATAGTGGGTCGTACAGGGGTCATTAACTCTTTGCTGTAGTTGTTAAGTCTCTCTAAAATATCAAGTTTAATCAATTTTCAAGTGTCAAGTTGTACCGAGACGCCGTTTGAGCTCGAGTGAGTGAGTGAGTGAGACGATACATATATCATTAACTCTGTTGTGTTCACTACCGCAGATCATTTCCAGGAATATCTATATTCAGCTTCAGTAGTCAAGGTAGAAATTGAAGTGAGGATCGTGGTTGACATGGTTGTACCTGAATGGCCTCTTTGTACGAGTGAAATTAAAGACTCTCTCTCTCTCTCTCTCTCTCTCTCTCTCTCTCTCTCTCTCTCTCTCTCTCTCTCTAACATTCATGACTTACTCAAGGTAATCTTTCTCTCTGACTTTATTCCCTATTTTGTTCTTGGGTAAATCCTTCTCTTTTTTGTTAATTATCAGCCATATTTATTTGTTGTTTTAATTAGCACCATTTTCCTCTTATCCCACCATTTTTTTCCTCTTTTCAATTTCATTTCTCCTCTCCCCAAACACCTCAACTGCATATTATTTTTTTAAAACAATAAATTTAAAACTGTTGCCATTCGTCTTCACTTCCTCTTACTCCATCTCCATTTACATGAAGGCGATTAATCTCAATTATTTCCTATACGTCTGTCAGTCATATTCTCTTTCTTCGTATTCGTTTATTTTTAGAACACCTTTTTCTTCTTTCTTTAATCACCATTCATCAAGATTGTTTTCAATTTCATTATTATTATTATTATTATTATTATTATTATTATTATTATTATTATTATTATTATTATTATTATTATTATTTGTATTTATTTTTTATCTTGTTGTTGCTATTATTATCATTATTACTGTGTATACCATTACATTGTATCATTATGAAAGTGAAATGGCGAGTAAGTGAAACGTGGGTAGAGATGACCGTAGACTTTTGCTACCCGTACACTTTACTTGCATACATGCTCACTCCTTGCAAAGAGTTAATATGTATGGAATCAAACTCACGTACACACACACACACACACACACACCACACACACACACACACACACACACACACACACACACACACACACACACACACACACACACACACACGCACACGCACACGCACACACACACACACACTACTCTTATGTGTTAATACTACAACAATGAGTCGAGTTCATTTGCATACAGATGGCTCGCTGTCTGTATTACGTTACAAGACAGGAATATCTTTTAGAGGATTAAAACAAAGACTTCAACCATTTTACCAGTATAATAATCCCTCTTAATCCCTCTTTAATCCCCCTTTAATTTTCTTTTTATCATTCATTATTTTACTCTTGGGATTTATCTTTTTCTTCTCCTCAAACACCTGGCTCAACCTCACCTTCCTTGAGATTCTTATCTGCTGTTTTTACTGTTAATTGATATATCATGGTAGCGTAGACTCCCTGCATATATTATAAGGTATTAAAAGTTGAATGTAATTTATATAGAAACCTGAATTATATACTATATTGCTATACATATGTATTAATACATTAATTAACATTGTACCTGAAATTAATTGAATAGTAATTACCTAGTTTTTCCAATCAAATATTAATTACAATTTTATTACAATTAACTCAAATGAATATTGTCTTCGAGTCCGAGAAATCTAAGAACTTGAGTACGAGGAAACTAACCCCTTGAGTACAAGAAACCTAACCCCTTGAGTACAAGAAACCCAACATCCATATAAAAGACTCTAACCTCAAGAGTACAAAGACTCCTAACACACTTACCATTTAAACTCCTAAAAGACCACTAAAACAACACTAAACCAGATAATGGTTTCCTACGTACCATTATATCCACTGCCTATCTGTGTGGTGGTCATTTTAACAGCACCAGATGGATAACTTCGGTATTTAGCGTGTACTCTATTGAGTCTTATCGGATGAACTCTCTTCGATAATTGTGTAAATGTTGTTGTTACTATTATTATTATTACTATTACTATTATCATTTCAGTTTATATCCGAATGGTGTGTTTTTCGTGTTGCATAAATTATACTTTTAATTCTCTCGTTTTCAGTCACAGAAACTGAGTAATGTTAAAATTTTCCGACTTTTCTTTGGTGTTAAGTTTGATCTTTTTTTGTGTGTCTTACTTCCTTCATTCTTGTGTCCTTTGAAAAGTACAATACTGCTTTTAGGTAAGTTTTTTCCCTGTGGGTGTATTGTGCCCACAAACGCGCTCACGCACATACACACACACACACACACACACACACGCACACACACACACACACACACACACACACACACACACACACACACACACACACACACACACACACACACACACACACACACACACACACACACAAAAGCACCTGAGTGAACAGTAATATCTCATAGATTCTTATAATTAATTACGAAGGACAATAATATTTATTGACAGAAGAACTTGACAGTAAATAATCTAACATCATCATAATATACTTGGAACTATTAAATACCATATGTACAGTGAATCAGGATATGAAAATTATATCATGTAAGTTTTTAACAAATTTCAAGATAAACTAAGAATTATATCTGAGGATTTGGGGACATAATAAAGGACAATAGAGGAATCGATAATGAAACCAATTAGATATTAAGGTGTTAAACACATGCCTCCATTCTCCCATCACGTGATCCCTCTTCCTGTACCGTGTTAACAACTTTGATTATTTACCTTTAATACGATACTTACCTTACTATGTTAGTCTTGTCTTCTGGTCCTAACCCTTTGATGACGATGATTCAACCCTTTTATTATGATGATTTAACCCTTTGGTGGCGATGATTTAACCCTTTTATTATGATGATTCAACCCTTTGGTGGCGATGATTGAACTCTTTGATGACGATGATTCAACCCTTTTATTATGATGATTTAACCCTTTGGTGGTGATGATTTAACCCTTTGATGACGATGATTCAACCCTTTTATTATGATGATTTAACCCTTTGGTGACGATGGTTCAACCCTTTTATTATGATGATTTAACCCTTTGGTGGCGATGATTGAACCCTTTGATGACGATGATTCAACCCTTTTATTATGATGATTTAACCCTTTGGTGACGATGGTTCAACCCTTTTATTATGATAATTTAACCCTTTGGTGGCGATGATTGAACCCTTTGATGAGGATGATTCAACCCTTTTATTAAGATGATTTAACCTTTTGGTGGTGATGATTTAACCCCTTTATTATGGTGATTTAACCCTTTGACGACGTTGATCCAAATAGAAGAATCTTTAATCGAAAGTGTTAAGCACAAACGTTTCTCTCCTAATAAAAAGAATTTCTCAACCGCTGGACTGAATATTTTTCTTCTGAGGAAAGTTTTCTTTTTTTAAGTTTCAGAAATGAAGTTAGTAAAAAAATCAGACAACTTATATCTTGTATAATTTGCAAGCAATTAAATCTTCAAGGTTCCTCTCGTCCTTTTGCTCATCATGTTAAAGTTTTAATGAGACTGAAGCAATCACACCGGAACACATGTTTACGACTTTGTCCACTTTTATCAACCTTTTTATTTCACTTAATTCATCTTCAAAAATGTCGAAGAAAATGGGGTAAAAATGCTATGAAAAACAAATCTGACGGAGACATGTATATATATTTTTTTTTCGGATTTGTTTTTCTTCTGTAAACATTAATAACAGAAAAATAAAATGTGGATCATATTGTTGTTGTTAGGTGTTGTTTTTTGTTGTTGTTGCTGTTAGGTGTTATTGTTGTTGTTGTGAGGTGTTGTTGTTAGTGGTTGTGGTGTTCACTCCTCCGTACTATAGACGGAAGCAATACACATCTGTCATCTCTGTGATAAAGTATTAACGTCTCTATGCACTTGTAGCAATATTTCTGTTATAGTAATACTTATATAGTTACTTATACCTAATTATATCTACAATTGTGTATAGTTATATAGTTATAATTATAATGTAAAAAATCACATCAGTCTGGATCACACTCTCTCCTAACTAACAAGTTCCTGTTGTCATACTCACAGAGGTTGAGGGAATATTCAACTCAAAATGACCCACATGGTAACTGGGTCACAGGTGTTCACCCATTGAACACTTGACGTTCTTGGAAGAAGTAGGTTAAGGAGGTGAGCGAGGAGGTGAGGTGGGCGAGGAGGTGAGGTGGGCGAGGAGGTGGGCGAGGAGGTGAGAAGCGAGGAGGTGAGGTGGGCGAGGTGAGGTGAGGTGGGGCGGGAGGTGAGGTGGGCGAGGAGGGAGGTGAGGTGGACGAGGAGGTGAGGTGGACGAGGAGGTGAGGTGGACAGGGATGTGGAGGAGGCGAGGTGGGCGAGGAGGCGGAGTGGGCGAGGTGGGCGAGGAGGAGGCGAGGTGGGCGAGGAGGAAAGGTAGATTATTGGAGGAGGGGGAATAGAGTTAGCGATAGGAGGGGGGGGGGTGAAAGGGGAAGGAAATTGAGAATAAATCTTAAGGGAAACGAGATATTACCGCGCACGCTCACACACACATACACGTACGTACGTTCAAACATTTATCTTTTTTGTTATTAATGCCATTGTTTTATTTTTGCGTGATGAGTCGTAGTTACGTATACTTTAATAACAACGGTAGTGAGATACGGCCAACCCTTAACACGTTTAGATAGCCTTACTGTGTGTATAGAGAAGAACACTTAGTAATAGATGCCAGGAGCAGCATGTATTATAACCGTGGAACAGGACGACGACTTCACAATTCTATATGTATCAAGGCATCATGTTCCCGGCGTGTCTTAGGTGTGTTGTTGCTGCTCACTTAAGGTACAATGAGAGTTGTTACATAGATTGGTGGCCCCATACATAGGCATTTATACTGTATATTGAGTACAGAGTCAAAGTTATTTCTATATGAGAAAGAAAACGGGTGAGGTCAAGATCAAAAGCCTGGGGGACTCTAGTATTCACCATCGCTATAAAGTCATTGTTCACGCTTGTTTGGGTTAGCCGTGATTACCTAAAGCCATAAGTGTCCCTGTTGCCATCAGACAAATTTTAGGCAAGTTATACAGCTGGAGGCCCTTCATATTACGAACCTACTATTACAAAGTGGGAATTAGGCATTATTTGTAGGACTACCAAATGACCTCCTAGCTGGCATGGCAGAGTCACTCCCCTCCCTCCCTCACTCCTCACCCCTCACTTGTAATAATAGATAGCACGAGCGTGGGACCCCGGCTACCGTCCCTCTGACTTGGATACGATGAATTCAAAATAAGATCTTCAGTTATGTGATTATCGACCCATGGCGCGAGGACCTACACTGTCGACCCCCAGAATGTGACTTGTCTTCTTATAAAGTTACCCCAACAACCCGGCCATTTTCTTTAATGGTCCGGATGTGAAATTGGAAAAGCTGGAGTTATTTGTTGAAGTATGGTAGTGTGTACACGAGTAACATAGATATATAGTCCAGGTGTCACACTCTACTGTGGCTTGATAACATAGATAAAAGGTGTGGCTTGTAAGACAGTATGACTGGCAGGCAACCACAGGAGAGCATTAGTATGATATATGGCAGCTCGTTAAGTCAGGTCATCACACTACCCTGATGGTCCTTACCTCTTACTGGTCTTGTATACAATAAATTCCCACTAAAAAGATAGAAGAGTGTCAAAGCTAGTAAGGTGTGGAGAACAAAAGCGATATGAAGAACTGTTTTGTTGCCCCTCACGACCAAGCTGTAGGTACACATCTCACAAGTCTGTCAGCGTCACCCACCTTCATAACGGAGAGCCTCCCAGCGGTGGCTACTCCACCTCCATTTTCCGGGGTCAACTCTGAAACATTTCTCCACAGCGGTGCGGAATTCCCGGACAAAGCGAGGTGAGGAATACTGATATGCAGGCAAACATGCATTATGCAGGAGCTTGTTAGTTGTGGACACTCGTGGCGCTGCCCGGGGTGGGAGGGCCGCGGCCTATGGTGTCACTGCCAACCTAACAACTACTGCGCTGAGACTAGGTAAAGATAGACGTGAGTCAATGTGTAGCGGACGAAGAGTATAGCAAAAAACTTTTTCATGTGTCTTTAAACATAATACTTGATCAATAATACGGGCAAACAGGGACTATAGCCAAGGTACCATAATATATCGTAAATGTTATTCTTTATTGCAGTGAATTGCTGGTGATGACAGTCAAATTAATTATCTCACTGATAATTTATATATTTTGTAAAATACTGTGACTAAAAATATAGATATTTTTATTTATACGAATGGAAAATATTGATAAAAAAATATCATATCATGTAATAAGTCGATGACAAGATCCGAGTACTGGAAGTAATAAATGATCTACAGTTATACCAGGAAATAATGACAGGACAAACTGTAGCCGTGAGTCAATACACAGTATCTCTCTCTCTCTCTCTCTCTCTCTCTCTCTCTCTCTCTCTCTCTCTCTCTCCTCTCTCTCTCTCTCTCTCTCTCTCTCTCTCTCTCTCTACCTCTCTCCCTCCTTCCTCTCTCCTCCTTCCTCTCCCTCCTTCCTCTCTCTCTACCTCTCCTATTTCCCTGCCACTCTATCCCTCTCTCCCTTCTTCCCCCCTCTCTCTCTCTCGCCCCTCCCCATCCCCCTCTCTTCCCCACAAACACCACGAAAACGTAATAAATCAAGAAACCGAATAAAATAAATAAACAAATATAAACTGTCTTCCTTCGTTTCTACTCTCACACACGTAAAACAAACAGTCAGAGATTTAGAGTAAGTAAAGATAACACTGATGTACTGCTGATAAAAGGGGCAACAAATAATAGTCATTGTGAGAGTGTATACAACAGCCATGCTATAGCCTATACGATACTCTCTGTATTACAAGTTGGACACACACACACACACACACACAATAATTGGTATACGTTCTCTCTCTGTGAGTTCAGATTCCCGACGACGGAAGCGTAGTAATGAAAGCTTGGTCTCCAGTTATAGTCCAGCAACTCTCTTTCATCATCACGGCTCGAGTTTTACTCGGCCAGCGCGTTCCAAATGTTAGTTACTGAGGCATGCGAAATGTCAACACATGCGCCGGCCATCAGAGGAGCGAGCCTCAGGTACCGCGAATACAACATTTTCCTACCGTTGTGTTTGTGTCACGATCATAGTAACACTAAATTATCAAAAGGAGGCGAGGACATACTGCCACTACTGTACCAGGCGAGGACAAGATGTACTCAAACACTAGTACAAGCAACGGGAGGACAGGGAAGTACTTCAGCACCAGAAGACGACTCAGGACAAGATGTACACCAACACGAGCACAAACAACAGCTGTGGCACAAACACACGTTTCTCAGCTTTGCTTTGTTGCAGCACAAAGTTGAGTTAAATGACCTAAATCACCAGAACAATATAATGTCAACAAACTTGTGAAGGTTGAAGCTGGGAGGCGGAGACGGAGGCTGCCGTGTGTCTCTCCTGGTTGCCGTGTGTCTCTCCTATACTGCTCTGTTGTATGTGTCTCACAACTTTGTCTATTTGCCCAGATTTACAACCTTATAGTGTGTGTGTGTGTGTGTGTGTGTGTGTGTGTGTGTGTGTGTGTGTGTGTGTGTGTGTTAGTGTATGATCGTGTCTGTGAGTAATATTGGCATCATTTTGTAAAGTCGCTTATTAAGTGATTCAGTAAAAAAAATCACAGTTTTACTAAGTATTGAATATTAACCTTCGTGACACAAGTAACCAAAGACTATTTATCACACATCGACCGTTCTATATTAATACGTAAAATTCCCATTAAATTTCCTGCACAATATTCAACCTCCCTTTCGTTACACAGCTCGAGTCCGCTTCCATTTATTGTGAATATTTTCCGGAATTTTCATTAAAAATAGAACAATTGGCCTTAGTTTGTAGATTTTGGAATATTCATTAATTTTTTCCCCGGGCGGTTAACGAGGTTTGGCAGCAAGCGGTGAGCGTCACTGGGTCTTGTTAGTGCAGTGGACAGTAGTAGTGGTGGTGGTGGTGATGGTATAGGCTGTAGAGGGTGTGGTGGTGGTGTAGGCTGTAAAGGGTGTGGTGGTGGTGTAGGCTGTAGAGGGTGTGGTGGTGGTGGTGGTGATGTAGGCTGTAGAGGGTATTGTGCGCAGTAGTAGTGGTGTAGAGAAAGAGAGAGAGGGGGGGGCGGGCGGGAGTTGAGGAATAAAGGTCATAATAATCATTTATTTATAAGAGTAAACACGAAACAATAACAAGTTTGTGAATGTTATGTTTTAATGGTTGTTATTCTGTGATCATGTAAACAAAACACCAACAACTTCGTTGTTTCTTCACAATATAAAAATGTGTATTAAAGTATTGTGTCCGTCCTGTAAACGTTGTCCAGGGAAGGTGAATAATGAAGCAGCCGAGGCGTTGGTCAGTCAGGGCCCTGTTGTGTTGTGACTGCGTTGGTACTCAATTTTTTTATGGAACCAAATTTCTGGGGACCAAATTTTTGAAGGTCCCGTTCTCTAGACCCCGAGAGAGTCCAGATACGATCAGAATAGAATTAAGATAAACGCATATAGGATGAACCTTCGGTAAATTAGGTACATGATAAGAGTAAATAGAAACGAGAGAGAGTTGCATAAACATAAATTTCCTTAAACAATGATAACAATAATGATAATAGTAACAGTAGAAAAATACAAATACTCCACTAAAACTGATAAACACTTTCAAAAAAAATTATATATTTCCTTACATAAACTTCTCATCTCACCAAAACAACACCGAGTCTTGTACCAAGTCACACTCGCGTGTTATGTAGTCTCACAGTACCCACAGGTTTGATCTCTACCAAGACAACAACAAGATCTTACGTGCATTGGGAGCGTGTTGTGACTCTGGGTACAAAGGTTCGAACTCTACCAAGACAATAAGACCTGGTGTGTGTGTGTGTGTGTGTGTGATGGTGAAGGATGATTTTAAGTACAGCTGTTGGATAAGTTGCTATGGTCAGGAATCATTGGGGTCGGGTGAGGGAGATCAAATAAGAGGGAGGGCAAGGAAGAACAGAGACAAGGGAGAAGAAGCAGGACGAAGGAGGAGAGACAAGAATGAGTATCAGGTTAGTGATCCCTGAGACAAATACAATGAAATCCATGTTAAGAAAATTGCCAACACATAACAATATCTAAAAGTTAAGGAGTATCAGAGTCATCTTACTTATGTCAACAAAGAATGTGATGAGAAAATATTGTCAGATATTGTCGGGAGGAATCTGTAACATTTGTGTCGAGTGGCTCCTTAAATCAGCGTTATATGGAGTACGAAGTTATATCTTCAAATTGTGTCATTGGTTATCTGATATTTGTTCTTCCAGGAGACATTTTGGAACCACTTGTTTAGTGACAGAGACCTAGTTGATAACATTGGGCAGAGTTACTCAATTTATTCAAACTACCATCTTACTCAAGTGTTTACATCGGCCTAAATATATAATGTGTATAATAATTTTCATGCTATGTCGAGGACGAGGTTGTAAGGGTGGTGCTGAGGACGAGGTTGTAAAGCGGGGGGGTGCTGAGGACGAGGTTGTGAGCAGAGATTACTGAGGACAGGGTTGTAAGGCAGGGGGTACTGAGGACGAGGTTGTAAAGCCTTGGGGGTGCTGAGGACGAGGTTATGGGGGGGTGGTGCTGAGGACAGGGGTTGTAAGGGAGGTGGTGCTGAGGACGAAGGTTGTAAGAAGTGCAAGGGACGAGGTTGTAAGGGGGGGGGTGCTGAGGACGAGGTTTAGTATCCTGTACAGACATCGATGCGTATAGATGACATTTGAGGTTAACATAATATAATCCACACAAGAGTGATTTGACTCGAGGGTAGAGAGGGAGGAGATGAGAAGTAACAACATAATAATTATCCTAATGAAGATAACAGAGGAGGTTATAACTGTTATCACTCATAAAAACATTAAGCAAGTTATTAGTAATTAAGGTCGTTAGTGTGGCGGGGAGAGTAATTCGTCACCGACTGCCTCGTTACCTTCACCAAGACATAAACTCCTCCCGACTCTCTCTCTCTTTCACTCGGTATCGTCAACATTACACCAGCCACCAGTATCAATGTCTGTCTCACCATCATAATCGAATCTTCTCAAGTTCTTGTTTTATTCATGATATTGATAGATATTCCGATTGATAATGCAGTTACTGATTAAATTGGAAGTAAATTATTACCTGAGTCGATCCTGTAGTTCTCTTAGCACACTGACTGTCTTACTGAATCATTAACTGAAAGACTTTTTTTAAACCAGCCTTGGATGACTCTGGTATTTATTATTGATTTCTAAATGCTGTTGGATATTCTATTTAAAAAAAAATCCAGTTTTGTATATTTATAAATAAACACGTCTTGTTTCGTTTTGTGTGTGTGTGTGTGTGTGTGTGTGTGTGTGTGTGTGTGTGTGTACGACAGAAGTTCAAAGGTTAAGACCACACAGTCAAACTTCATTCGATCAACTTTAAACTTTTACTGTAAAATGTTCAGATAAATTTCCGGCTTTGAACTGTAAGCTTCATCTCTTTTTTTAACTCTTTTTTTATTTTAGTTATTCTTAATTTTTCACCAAATACTAATCCAGGCTACGATCTTTCAACTGATGTTTAAACGTTCAAGTTAAAATTCCTTTAGCGAGACTCATCAAGGTTCAGTGATTCGGCTACCAGGGTTAAAAGGCACCGTTCACTTGCTCTTAGTTCTAGGTGCTTCAACTACCAGGGTTGTTAGTAATTTTTACCGGCTACTATTTCGATCTAACTCAACAGTTGTAAGTTAAATAGGCCCCTGTAAATCCAACTCGAAAAACAATACCCAGATTTCAAAAGACTTAAACATTAAAATCTGACCATTATCTTTCCATGACCCTGTACACATAGTCTCTATAATTAAAACGAATTAAACATAACTCTAAAAAAAAAGATTCGCTTCCTCAACCCATCACAGTCTGTATTATAAGAACAAGGAGCAAAGAGCTGAAGAGGCGATCAGACAACACCCGAATCTTGAAACCCGAGGAGAAGGACATCATCAGTGGGGCTCAGCTGACAAGAAAGATGCGGAGAATTAATTGATGGAGCGAGAACTTCAAACTCAATAAACTTTTCTGCAGAAGTTGGCTCAGAGGCGGAGGACGACCCACATGTGGCGGTGGTGAGCAGGAGGACGACCCACATGTGGCGGTGGTGAGCAGGAGAACGACCCCAACCTGTCTCCCTGTGTGTGTGTGTATAACGAAGTACAAAGTGGTTAAAACGTTAAGACATCGGGGTGTTATAACGATAAAGTTAACTTAACAAATACTAACAACGAAACTGTATATTTGACAGTTATCCAATATCGTAATTATTATCTTAAAGAATTCCATATATTGTAACAAACACAAAATTATGATTTCCATAAATTCATAAAACAAGAAATCGTCAAATTAACTTTCATTATTTCAACCACATAAAATAAGGAAGAACTCGTGAATAAATCCATCTAGAATCCATAAGACTAACGACAAGAACTCAACCATTATTTTAAGTGAAGATGATTCCCGTCACATCTACGAGAAAATGTTATAATGTTCCACATTCTCTCCGCGCGTCGCTTGTCAACACCCATCAAGCCTACAGCCTCCTCCACCCCGGGAATTATTCAGGGCGGTGACGTTACTCAGGGGTGCCGGGAGGAGCTCAGCCCGCCCTCACGTCGTCCCGGTGACTGGCGAATCAAGGCAGATTGAATCATACGGGTAACTTGACGAACCACAGTTGATTCAGTTATGTGGGTGACTGGTGAATCACAGTCAGTTAAATTATACCTGTGACTGTTGGATATGATTGACTAACTGGAGTGAATGATGGGTGGGTGGGTGTGAAAGAAGGTTCGTGGAATAATCTAGCTGATTCATAATTTGACAAGACGTTTCATGATTTTTACCGATACGAAAACATGTAATTAAATTAATACTAATACACACTACATGGGCAACACACCTGGTGGACAACCTGTAAACATTGTCTCTGTACACCTGATTTAATGTCTCTGGTCTCTGGCATTACGATCCACTAATGGGACCAGAACACTGAGTGGAGTTTAGAGCTAAGTATTTCAATATGCTATTACAGTACAAACTTACCTCTATAATTTAAGGTTAAATGAACAATCTTCCTTCTACGAGGCATCTTAGTAACGTGTTATAGGTAAACATTATAATTCTAGGTCGTTACTGGGAGGAATATTATGTGAAAGTCGTTATGAGGGTCGTAGGTATGAATGAAGTTAGATTTAGCCAATAACTTTAAGCCACATTCCTGAGCCCAGCGATAACGTCCTCTGCCGCCACCATAACCTTACATTTTCCTGATACGATATCGGGCGAGGGAGGAATATTAGGTTGAGGATTATTTGACCTCGTCTCAGGCAGTGACTGAGTAGAGAATAATGGCCGCAGCTCCGCCCCTCATCTCATCTAGGTAAACAGTCTGGCCCTCCGTGCTCTGTTGATACTCTGGTAATGCTGGCCATGTGAACTCTCTCTCTTACATCACCCTAACTACATCCTGGGCAAAACATAATACTGTCAACCACAAAACAACACTTTATTATTACCTACAAAACAGACCGTCGTCATAGAAACACACGATGTCATTACACAAAAGCACAGAGTATTGACAACAACAGGAGAAAACACATTATTATCACCTACAGAAACAGCTCTGGCGACTACAGTGTTGGCAAGGGAGGGAGGGTGTTGATAGTGGTGGTAGGGATGGTGGTAGGGGTGGTTTGGAATGATGATGGTGGTAGTGGTGGTAGTTTAAGGGCTCTAGTGGTGGAGAGAGAGAGAGATAGAGAAAGAGAGAGAAAGCATCATTTATCTATGTTAGTAAGTAAGCTGGTGATGACCCTCAGGGATAATTCTAACACACGGGTTGAATGTTGATGGATACCTTCGCCCCTCAACCTGCCGCGTTGACTGCTAACACGCCCCCCCCCCCACCTCACACCATCTCTCTATACACCATACACATCACCCTATCCTGATGACTTACCTACCTCATACATTATACATCCACTCGCCTATCCACCCCATTCTTTATACATCATCCACGTCTACCCAACCCATTAATGATACATACACATCTTCCCACTCCATACATTTCCCCTACCCTCCCATACACATTATATATTACACAGGAGTAACAAACTGACCATAGATGTTGCTGAAGGTGTCAATACAATACCTATACACAGCACTGTACTAAATGGGCCCCGTGTTCACCTGTATTGTATTATTTTAATCTTTCTTATACATAAAATAGGATACAGTTACGGACAATATGAATACAGTATACTTTTAGTTTGCCTGTAACTGCTGATATCTCGTTGAGTTACTGACTGTATGTAAAATAGTGAGAAAACTCGAACTGTAAGAAAAGAAAATTTATAAACGGGAAATTGTGTCGTTTACAAATTCATCTTCAAGGGAGGTCTCACAACGTGTAGATGAATACAACGTGCAGAAAATATATCCCCCATTTGAGTTGAGAGGATCATATTTGGCCACCGAAGCGTTAAAGCTACACAACACTCATACTATATTCCATACAGTTGAATTTTATATATATATATACTTTTTTTTAGAATAAATATTGTAAACATTATTTTATCAATTTTTTTATATATATACAAGTCAATTAAGTTTAAGTATCGTGTAATGTTTGTTTTTTCTGGTTTGTGATGCGGGGGTGAGTGTGAAACTTACCTCGACCATGGAGCGGGGGTGTAGAGGCCATATTCAGTAAGAGGATTTACTCAGTGTGTGTAGTTGCTTCATGTTGCATTATGTGAAGTATATTTGTATGTAATCTTCTTTTAGTGCTTTTTGATGTGATTTTCTTTCATGGTTATAACCGGAATTTGTTGTCGTAATTTATGTCTTTATATAACCCGACCCAACATATTATTTTATCTGTAATGTGCTGGAGGAATTTTATTTAAGGAGTTTATGATATTCCAATTTCTTCATTGCATTTTCATCTTAATGTATCAACTAGTTTTACTCATCTGGTTATCTATGAATTGATGGATTCATACCTGTACACTTCCAGTTCGATCTAGAATAAAACAAGTGAGATACCAGCCATTAACATCAATGATAAAAGCATATAACGGAGAGAACCGAGAAAGATAACCGAATGTTGAAAAAATTAAAACATAATAAAACATGGATAAAAACAAGATAAAAACACACACAGTTAACGAGATCACACAACAACAAAAATACAGAAACTTCACGTCAACACATTTCATTTCCTGACGTGAATAATACAAAAAAAAACACTAAATATCAGATTTCACAGCATAACCGCACCAGTATGTTTTTGTCAATAGGAAAATATTCCAATGACATGTTTGTATCATGTCAATGTAAATTATCAGGATTTTTCTCTACGCATCATTTTTTTTTATACACATCGATAGGATCACAAAACTCCGTATGTGATTTGTACCCAATAAAAAATAAATATTCAAACAACTCTCCAACAATTTTCTACACCATTATAAAATACGAGAATGTGTATTCGTTAACATCAGGATAAAATACACAATAAGACTACATAAAATATATAAATAAATACATATGTATACTGTATTTCGTCACAGAGTCTTGATGAAGTTTGGGAAGTGAAAGTCACAGGTGCAGTGTTTCGGACGTCTGCCTCCCTGTGTACTGGAGATACTGTACCGTACACTGTGTTGTTTTGGCTACACTATGGGATCCACTTCCACTGTTTTACGAGTTATTTAGTGAATGGGAAGAACAGGAATTTTCACAAATCTAACTCAACATTCTAATAGTAAAGGCAAAATATTCCCTCATTCCCCGGTATTAGTTGCCATGACCACAAACATCACAGATAAAAGTGTGTGTGTGTGTGTGTGTGTGTGTGTGTGTGTGTGTGTGTGTGTGTGTGTGTGTGTGTGTGTGTGTGTGTGTGTGTGTGTGTGTGTGTGTGTGTTGGTGCCATATTGTTTATATTCTAATTACAATATCATTACTTTATAGATCCTCGTAATATATAAAATGATGTTTCTTATGTATGTATTACTTGACGTGAACACAAACTCTGCTTCCCTTGCTCAGTAAAGTGCTGTGTAAGCTGAGAAGGGCGGAGCACCTAATGACAGCAACACACACACACTAACGGAGGCAACAATATGTCCTATACCTAACATAAGATTACTGCCTCGTCTTGTCAACTCAAAAACGAGAACAAGTTATAGAGGAGAAAACAAATTAAATTAAGTCAGTACAGGAAGGCTCACACAGACAACATTTATACATGCTTACGAGAAAACAAGCTAACGTTTGATCGTCATTGAAAGCTAATGAGATTCAAAGAGCTGTCTCCTGTAGCTGTAGTAAGGCGTCGCACAGAGATGAGACTCCCTTACAAAGCAGAACTTCTTTCTTGTGTTGTGTGATCTCTCTCTTTGTGTTTATATGTATGTATTAGATATGTATCCTGTAAAGTCGAGATGCTTCAGTTGAATGCAGTGCTCTCTCTCTCTCTCTCTCTCTCTCTCTCTCTACTCTACGATATTTACGATTATAATTAGCATAAGCGTGTCATCAATCATTTTATCCGCTCAAACTCATTAAGTGATTCCATTTAAAGTTTGATTGAATACATTAAGTGGCGAAAAATTTTAATTGGTTAATGTACGGTCAATAAGATAGAAATAATTGATGATAATACGTAGTTCCCGGGAGAAGGTCGTTTGAGGGATAGAAAACTTGGGGTAATTTTTTTTTTTTTTTTAATGTTGGAGCGTCCAGTAGTCCAGTGACCCATGAGCGAACTTCTGGCACTGCGCTAACACTGAACAGAAAAACCTTGACTCGGCACCAAGTTCTGGAAGACCTAGCGACATGGAAAATGAAACAAGGCGGGGCCCAGTATTTTTGGTATGGGGAGGAGGGAGGGAGGGGTAACTGGTGAAAATATCCCCAAACTGTTGAAACAATAAATTCATCATTCGTCTGATTCATTATTTTTTTCTTAGAATGGATGTCTTTTATCTCTAAACATGAAAATATACCTAACAACATACACATATACATTTAAAAAGACGAATACACACACACACACACACACACACACACACACACACACACACACAATAATAATAATAATAATGATAATGATAATGATAATAATAATAATAACCAACTTTAAAAGACTCATATTTACTGAACAAACACAAAGGGACATCAGGACCTGTACAGAAACTAACGATATTTAATCAACCATCATTAATAACATTTTAAAACCAGCTGACCCTCTACAGTACTAACAAGGAAGCATCCAACCTACCCTAACCTAACCTAACCCCTCAGACACAAGGAAACCTATACCAGCCCAATACCTCTTAAGAACAAAGCATTTATCTGGTTAAATCTCAAAAGACTTATATATTGAAACCATCACCGCCAGCAGGAATAAATCTCAGTAATTGCCTCCAGAGATAAAGGAAATTAAAAGAACACCTGCAGAACGGGATTAAAATTCTCGGTTGCGTTTAAATTATTGTTTGAAACTTTTATTACAATTTCGATAAGGTATTGAGGTAAGGGGGTGTGTGGGGGAGAGGGGGGTGTGTGGGAGAGGTGTGGGGAGAGGGGGGTGGGAGAGGGGGTGTGTGGGGGAGAGGGGGTGTGTGGGGGAGAGGGGGGTGTGTGGGAGAGGGGGTGTGTGTAGGGGGAGGGATGTAGCGTGTGGCCCAGTAGTATAAACCAGTATGTTTAATGACGACTACAAAATTCTCCTCACCAGCCAGATATTGAATTGGACGTCGCCTCGTATCTTAGAGTTGGGAACACTAACGTAAGGGAAGTATGGGAAGATGTTGGTTAGATGCACCCCCGCCCCCCATCCAGTCCTCTTAGATCTCAAACTGGGGCCCATTAGCACCGAGATCCGTTAGCATTGGGGCTCGTTAGCACTGGGGCTCGTTAGGATTGGGGCCCATTAGGATTGGGGCCCGTTAGGATTGGGACCCTTAGGATTGGGGCCCAATAGGATTGGGGCCCGTTAGGATTGGGACCCTTAGGATTGTGGTCCCTTAGGATTGTGGTCCCTTAGGATTGTGGTCCCTTAGGATTGGGGCCCCTCAGGATTGGGGCCCGTTAGGATTGGGACCCTTAGGATTGTGGTCCCTTAGGATTGGGGCCCCTCAGGATTGGGGCCCCTCAGGATTGGGGCCCGTTAGGACTGTGACCCGTTAAGACTGAGCTCTACACTGATCACAGCTGTTGAAAGTAAACAGATAGGTACATTAAACCTGAATAAGTTTTGTTGGTGCATAATTAACAGTTCAGTAATCGAATGTCCTTCTTTTCCTTCTTCTTCTTTATCGTCGTTTTCTTCTTTGTCTCTTACTGTCTTTGTCTTCTTTTCTGTCTTCTTCTTTTTTTCAGTTTCTTTGTCTTCTTTTTCCTATGTCTGGAAGATTGATGATATGAAGACACCTGATGATAGTTATCCTCATCATCCAACAAGTATCAAATATCTTCTGCACCTTCTTCAAGTAGCTTCGTAAAATCTTAAATAAGATCCTTAAATATTTTCTTGTAGGAATAAAAACTGACTTAGTTTTTTAAAATAGAAATCTACATAACATTTTAATAATAAGTAAATAGAAGAAACTATCCATTCATTTCCTAGACGCTGACGTAATGTTTATGTTAAGTTTATCGACGTCAGACAGACTCAGTGTAGCGACCTACTTCTGGTGAGGTTTGGTAAGGCTGTCATCACCTTCATGCGTGAGAACACATCACATACTGCCCGAGGCGATCACTGTATACCAGACTTAACCAAATTTTATGAAGCGTGAAATGTATTTCAAATTACCCTAGTTATAGTGATATTAATATTCGTCGGCAACCCGCACCTACGAGTGACAGTAATTCATTAGTAAATACTTCAAAGAGAAATACTGACTAGAATATAGAATATAACTAAAGGTAATGAAGTGGGATGTAGTAGACGAATTGGTATGTCACAGCGGGGCGCCTCAAGTCGACCCTACTGATAGCGAAATGAAGGGTGGTGAAGTATAGTGTAGTCTGCGCTGTCTCCTTGTTTACCAGAGCTGATCACGACTGTGGGATCCACTTTCATTATCACAGTAATGATTGATATATATTCCCAGATAATGACGAGTGGGCTGCCATGACGAGTGGTGCTGCCATGTAACAGGAGTCTTAGAAACTTATCGACGCGGTGGGTGGGTGGTTGACGCTGACTATCGAACCAATCAAAAACACTATTACTGGTGGAAACACTAATGAGCACAATGACGTAGACGCAGATAAAGAGAGTAGCAGAACAACCCCGTCTGTTTTGTACCGACGAGGTGAAAATGGCCGACAACCTTGGCTGTGTTGCTAGGACGCGCTTAAGGAGCTGTCAGGACGGTCGCGCCACACGCAGGAAGTCCCACGTTGATCAATACTATAGTTTCAACAGGGATATCAACCAAGAGGTGGAGGAGGACGTTTACTCATCAACGATTACTTTCTGTTAAGTCTGAGTGAAATGATACCAGTCCCAGGATCCCACAATAACTTGGGGTTATTTTGTCATCCTTGAGTACTTCCACATTCTAGAATTTAATATTTGACTATCTTGACTATCGATAAATCATAGTTGAGTGAAGGGACACGAGTCACTTGAATGACTATCCCCCAAGCCACCCGCACCTCCCTACCTCTTCAAAACTGCGTAAATGTATCCAACCCGGGTGGGAGGTCGTGGTCGGCTCCTGAGTTTTACCTGACGTTGATGTCCTGATGTCGAATTTAACTAATTTCTTTTCTACTCCTTTTCCATTTCTCATTCCGCATCTTCACCTCTCCCGCTGTACCTTTCCAGAGAGTTTGTTTCATTTAGTTCCTCAGTACAACGCTTATATTTCCACCCTTGTGCTGCCCTTCCTTCTCTCTCTCTCTCCTTCCCCAACGTCTCTCCCGTTTCTCTTCACCCACTATTTCCCTCTCTCTTTCACACTCTTGCTGTTCTCCTATATGACTCTTCATTCCTCCAGCTTACCTCCACTTCCTCATTTCATTCCTCAGAGTAAGACGACTATGACCACATACACGTACAGGTCAATCATAAGTCGAAGAAGATTAACATGACCACAGCCAGAATACCCCCCACACCTTGACTAACCAACCAGCAAATTCATAAAAGATCCAACGATAAGTATCCACCATAGGTAGAGAAGTATGAACGTATCTACCTGGGTAAGAGAAACGACACAGAACCAGATGCTAAAATTATATCAAAATTGTACTGGAGACACGTTCTCATATCCTCAGTTAACGTGGAAAATATATATCTCTTGAGAATTCACAGCTGAGCTCATCATCTGCATATCATCAAGAGTTTTAATCCCCCGGAACTGTACCTGACCTTGGACGAATCACGTAATTAGCATTAATCACTGTAGAGGATGACTGTTTCGTGATATGTAGAAGATTGACCATGATGTATATTTGTGTTCATTATTTATACTGACGAGAACCAAACCTATTCTAACCTCACCTCATCTCATCTCACCTCACCTCACCCCACCTCACCTCACCTCGCCAACTCGAGAGGGAATAAAGTTACAGTGTTCATATTTCGTAAATATATTCAGTATGAAAATATCTCCCAGACATGTAATGTTGTCGAGGTCAAAATATCAAGGGGTCAAGGTAAACCGTGGTAAGCAAATGGCCTACGTAGAACTCTCTCTCTCTCTCTCTCTCTCTCTCTCTCTCTCTCTCTCTCTCTCAGCACCATAACAAACGAATGCCTTTGTCTTATAACTCACCAGATGACAGGGCCGGGTGTGTGTGTGTGTGAGTCTGTCTCCTTTGGTGCTCTAGTCTTTGATCCAGAAGGCGATACTCTGCTTGTCAGGCGTGAAATAAAGCCAACAGAAATTTGCACGTTTGTATCCTGGTTTGTGTGAGTGTCCGTATGTATGTCTTATTACGAGAGGGGGCAAAGGGAGAGGGAGGGAGAGGGAGAGGAACAGGGTGGGAGAGGTGTTAAGCGGGAGAGGGATAGAGAAGTATTGAAAGAGAGGTGTTTAGAGGAAGAGTGACAGGATGGAGAGGTGTTTGGAGGGAGAGGGAAGGGGGTGGTATTGAGAAAGAGATGAGAGAAACATACGGAGAAATGGAAAAGATAGTGAGGCAATTCATATATCAACAATCTGACAGACAACCTTTCAAACACCCTCCCTTAATCCCCCTACCCCACCCCACCCCACTCCACCCCTCCTCCTTCACTCCTTCTGATCCCTCTCACTCCTTCCCTCTCTCCCCTCCCTGCTTCCCTTCCTCCCTCTCTCCCTCTCAATCCCCTCCCTGTTCCCCTACCCTCCCATCTTCCCTCCCTCCAATACCCTCTCTCCCTTCCTCTAAGCCCCCTACCTCCCTCACTCCTACTCACCCCCCTTTCCTCCTTCCTTCTCATCCCTCCTCCTTCCTCACTCCTCTCTCCTTCCTCCTTCCTCAAAAAACACCAACACATAAATACAGAAAATAACAAAGACGAAAAAGCCAATCACATCGAAAGCTTAAACACACACACACACACACACACACACACACACACACACACACACACACACACACACACACACACACACACACACACCAACACTAAGTAATAAACGAAATCCAGGAAAGACATAAATGAAAAAATAGGCATTACACCAGCATCTCTAGTAACCAAATAGACCCCCAAAAAAGTAACATACAGACTGACAGCCGAATCCGAAAACCCAATCAATCAGGGAAGCACCAAAGAGGGACAAAAATTTCCTCAATCAGGAATGGGTAGAGAGACCAAAACAAAGGAAGAGAGAGAGAGAGAGAGAGAGAGAGAGAGAGAGAGAGAGAGAGAGAGAGAGAGAGAGAGAGAGAGAGAGAGAGAGAGAGAGGAGACACCCTACCCCAGTCTAGGAGAGAAATGGATGGATCAATTTGTCTTGTGAATCCTTCTATCTTGCTTTCTCCGTCCTCGAAACTCTAGGCTCAAGTCCTCCTCGTCCCTCCTACTCCACCATTCCCTTGATCTATCGCCCAATATCTTGATAAGCTTACCATTATTTTTGTCGGCCTTGTTCCGTTAGTGGTATTAGTGGTACGCTTAATGGTGGTGGTTGTTGTTGGGGAGGTGGTAGTGGTGGTAGTTGTGTTGCTGGTGTGTGTGGGGGGAGGGTGGAGGGGGGGCGGGGGAGGGGGTTGTTGGAGGGGTGGAAGAGGTTAGGTCAGGTTAGGTTATGTTATTAATAGGTTAGTTAGGTTAGGTTAGTTGGATTTGTTAAGGATAGGAGTATTTTAATTAGGTTAAGGTAAATATCGATAAGGTAAGGTAAGGTAAGGTAAGGTAAGGTAAGGTTAGGTTTTAGCCTATAATCCCTAATATACTGTGTTCGTAAATTATAGAACCTATCTTAATAATCAACAGCATCAAAAGCCATAGAGAGAACACCTAAGACTGCCAGTTGTTCATTGTGTTCTATTGAAGTTATTGAGTTATTTAAATTACAACAAGAGTCGGGAGGTACAAATATATAATATTTGGTGATTTACAAATGTCATTGATCAAGCTGTTAAAGATTGACAATGGTGAGTGAGAGAGAGAGAGTAAAGCGAACGATCGTCTGGCGTAGGCCCATAAATCACGTTATTGCTGGATTTATGTGATTGTCAGACGTTACTAACTGCTCGTGCTGGCGAAAAGGTTGTATGTTGTGTGTGGATTGATTTTTGTTTTCCTTTCGTTCATCTTTCATATTGTTCTTATTTTCTTATTTTCGTTGGATATTTTCTTTTTTTTTATCTAATTTTCTTCCATTACTTTCACATTCATGACTCTCTCTCTCTCTCTCTCTCTCTCTCTCAAATCCGCTTTTTTGCAGGGGACGCTGGAAGATGTATCACGGAGGAGAGAAAAGGGGAGAAAAGCAAGGAAGAGGAGGAGGAGAGGATTGAGAAGGGGTAGGGGAGGAAACAGGGAAGAGGAGGAGGAGAGGAGGAGGGAGGAGGAGGAGGATAGAGAGGAGGAGGAGGAGGAGGAGGAGGAGGAGGAGGAGGAGGTGAGGAGGGAGGTGTCTCTGTTGAAATTGTTTAGTTCTGTGTTTCGTCATCTGTTTTGCCACTGACATAATCCCGTCTTCCTTGGTCAGCTGAGTGTCAGGTGGCAAGTATTAGTTGTTATTTTGGTCTGAATGTTTATCCAGTCTGATAAGTTTGTCTTCTTTAACTTTGTGTGTGTGTGTGTGTGTGTGTGTGTGTGTGTGTGTGTGTGTGTGTGTGTGTGTGTGTGTTTTGATTGGTTGGTCGTTTTGCTTGGTGTTTGCATTTGATTAGTTGGTCGTCACCGTTTAGCATAATCTGTCAAACACACTACACACACACACACACACACACACACACACACACTACAAAATTCAACCTTACGATAGTTTTAAGTTAGAATTAATAAGCCAGTCTTCACCTTAAAAATCGCTTATATTTTTATCTTTTTTTCCCCTTATCAAGATGACACCGTTGTTGTTTTTTATTAATAACTACAGTCTGGTATTTTTATCCACTCCAAGTAATATTCCTTGTCTCACTAAAAGGATATTAAGTTTTAGTTATTTTCTGTCGTCTTACAGTCATCTCAGAACGGGTTTATACTTACGCTTCAACACCCATGAGAGGCATTTTTGTCGTTATGGGGGATGGGGGTACACTATAATAGGGGTACACTGTAATGGGGGTACACTATAATAGGGGTATACTGTAATGGGGTACACTATAATGGGGGTACACTGTAATGGCGGTACACTATAATGGGGGTACACTGTAATGGGGGTACACTATAATGGGGGTACACTGTAATGGGGGTACACTATAATGGGGGTACACTGTGGGGCTGAGTGTGGGGGGGTGGGAGCACCTTGGTATCGTCGTAAGATGTGGGAAATATTTCGTCTCCATTAATGATTTTATGAAGCTGTTTAGTCCTTTATGTCTTGAGTAAGGCGAGGGTCATCTTCGTCTTACTAAAGAGAACCCAGGGTGGATGCGTGGAGTAGAGCTTCACCTTAGGGATCAAGCTTTATTCTTAACACAGACGCTTCGGGAGACGTGATATAAGGAGTAAGCTTTCACTCCCTCGGGGGAAGCTGTACAGTGAGTTAGGCTTCACTGTTAGCGGAAATCTAGGAGTGACAACAGCAGGTGTTGGTGTCCCCCCCCCCCCACCACCTTGTACATATACCTGGCTCGGGCCCCCACCTTGTGCGTACACACCTGGTTTGGGCTCCTCACCTTATACGTACACACTTTGTTTGGACCCCCCACCTTCTACGTACACACCTGGCTCGGGCCCCGGACTGCTAATGGCCACATCTAGCCTTCACCTTTTATATACAAGACTTTTTATCGCATTCTTGCAATCATGAAAACTCTCCTTAATGACGCCCTTTTGTTCACGTATAAAAGAACTACTTAGTAAAAGCCTTGTGAAATTTCCGAGTTTTTGTGTATTGTGAGGGAGAACTTAGAGAGGTGTGCTAGTCTTAGGGGTGTATGTATGTATGTCGTCCAGCCTTGCCACGACCACCAGGATATGTGTGTGTGTGTGTGTGTGCAGTCCCTACCAGACGTATCCTCTCCCTACGCTGCCTCTCCCTCTACGTCTTTCCTTATCCACATGCTAAACGTCCTCTCACATATAACGTCTACCTTCACTGCGTTTCATCCTAGGACACAACTCCATCCATGACACCACTAATACAAACAGATATTATTCCAATATACATCTTTCACATAGATCTATACACACCCAAAATACAAATATGTTCTTCCTATATACATCCTTTACATAACTACATACATACCACTAATACATAAATCTCCTTCTAATATATATACATCATTCTCAACTCCACCCATGGGCTGGATATAAACATTGTCTCACCACACAGGTTCTCCATATAACTCCCACTGATGTATATAAGGCTCCCCTGGTCTCTATACTCGGCCCGTAACACAACACACACACCTCTTGATATTAACTAACCCGAAGGCGTGTAAAATCAGCCGAGAAGAAAACAGAATATAAGTTGGTTGTCAATGACTTCTACACGGACCTCTGCACTATCACAACACAGACAGCTGTTGATGTTAACCTGAAACAACATAAAGGTCAGTGAGATTAAAAAAAAAACACACACATAAAAGCAGGTCCACATTACCACCTCCTGAGGCCAATTTCTCATGCCGAGTTGCCGCAGCACAGCCAGAGGCAACGGAGGGGAAGATCCGATATCGAATGTCTGAAATAAAAACAATAGTATGGATTATGCATCAGCCAGGGTGGAACTCCACAGCGGTAATTTATGACGAAAGGAAATGGTTTTCAGAGGTTCAGCGCCACTCTGTCTGGGATGTTATATTCACTCCCAAACACTCAGTCGTTTCTTTTTTCTTCAGTTTTCTTAAAACATCTGACTTGTTTTGAAGTCTTCGTTCGATAACAAAGGAACATTTTTTGTTAAGATAATTTTACAATGGTTTATTTTTCAGCCGGATTTTGTTTTAATTAAGATTTTTATTTTCTTATTTTCACAACTTGTCAATGTGTAAACACCTTAACTTTCCTAACTGAATTATCATTTTATATCAAGAATCTCATAAGCTTAAGTAGCTAGGAGGGGCGAAGAGGACCTTCACACCAGACCTTAGCAGTGAACGAGTGTGAGGGGAGGAGCCGAGTCCCCCCCCCCGCGTCGGTCTATGGTAGTCACGTGTTATCTAAGGAATCATATTAGGAATTGGAAGGATGGTATAATAGTGTTGGGAAATGTGGTACATATGTGTGTAAAGAAAATATTTAGAGTATTCCTACGATACATAAAGTGTGTTGATAAGCTTATGTAAATAAATATTGGATCACCTGGAGTTTAGATACCCCCAGTTTATTTCACTTGAAGTTTAATCACCTTAATGCTAACCTACTCCTCCCCCCCCCCCCCTAGGAAGGTACCATTAGGGTGGTTTATCATCAGGTGAAATAATCTGGGATACCAAACTTTAGATGATCGTAAATACTAATAAAGAAAAATATACAAACTAATAATAAAAAATAAATAAACGATACATATAAAAAAATATTTAGATTTAATATGATTCTTCTTTCCAAAATTCAAGTCACTTCAAACATTGAGAAATATACAAAATAAAAAATCCTTGAAGATCTTACTTTTTTTAACTTCCATCTATTTTAAAAATATTACAAAAAACGATTCACCACGTTCAAAAGTCTTGAGGTGAACAAAAAATGTCTCCGAGATGTCTTATTAATTAGCAAAGGTAGCCCGTGGCATCACCTACCTGAGGGAGCAACAACCTTATTATTATGTATGACTTAATTGATGCTCGATGGTGTTGTGTCGGTGTTGGGGGGGGCAAAAAGGGGGTAAATGGTACGTTGAGGGGGATAAAGGGGGGAGGGAAGGAGGGAGACATAGAACATTGAGGTAAATTAAGAAAGGGAGGAAGGTAGAAGAGGGAGTGTTGGAGGCGTGTGGAGGGAGTGTTGGAGGCGTGTGGAGGGAGTGTTGGAGGCGTGTGGAGGGAGTTGTTAAAGGCGTGTGAAGAGAGGGACTAAAACACACACACCCACAGCACTGAAGAACACTCCCCTTAGAAATGGTATAAGATGCAAAAATGGGGTTGTGGTCAGGTGGGAAGAAAGAGAGGGGTAATATATAATGGTGCATTACGTCCAGAGTGAGCGTTGGCCGCATACATAGTGGTGATGCATGCGTAGCCTCTCTTTCTTGAGAATAACAATAAATGTCTTGGGAGGAAAAATCTCGACCACTCCTTTGCGGCCGCTGAAAACTCTTAGAAGGCGGTAAGGGTCGTTTCCCAGGACTCTCTCAGTGAGTAAGGGGGGTCATTCTCACACACTACAGCAGCAGGGGAAGGGTAGAGTTTGGGCCCCCACTATATATATATATATATATATATATATATATATATATATATATATATATATATATATATATATATATATATATATATATATATATATTACTACCTTACTATTAGTACCACCATTACCACCACTAGCTACCACCACTACCACCATTACCAATACTAGCTACCAGCTAGTACCACCAACATAAACAAATTGAATTTTCATTTTCTTCATCGCCACAGAAAAATAAAATATATTTATTATAGAAAATGGGAAAAGAAGAGGAGAAAAATATCATTATACCAGAAGGAGAACATTTGTAGTAACCGGGAAGAGCACTTTGAGAGACCCCAGAATGTGGAAAACGAAAGAGATTGAAGGAATGATAATAACTAAGAAAACATTGATAAATACTACAAAAATAGGCAGATGTGACGATAGTGTTGGATAAAAGTAAGAGAAGGGAGGTTTGTGAACTATCAGAAGACGTGTTGGTGGAATGCGTGTGTTGGTCTCGTCAAACGTTTAGAAAATATCGCCACAGTGTTTGGTTTCTTGTCTTCACAGGTCAGTAGGCGGACCAACCGACCATCTGAGGCACCGTTTTACTGACTAGGTAAGCCAGAGTGAGAGGCGGCCCCGAGTACTACTTAACATGACGGAGTATATATTATTTACTTAAAACAAAAACTCCTAGAGTATAATGAGTGATGAGTATTTGAGTATTTAGACAAAAATCGTAAATATTGTAAAGAAAACAACACTACAAAGGCAGGGTTATGTTACCATTGTTTCAGAAAATAAATTCTAGTCACGAAAAAAAAAAAAAATAACGTGTGCGGTTCTGACTCCACTACGCCTTTGAAGTGTTGAGGAAGTAGATGGATTATACATCAAGCTCAGAGGTATAACTTTGAGGATATATATATATATATATTTTGCCTTGATTATAGTTTTACGTTGTTTTTACTGATACTGGTGATGATAACAGTGGCCAACTTTCGTATCTTCCCGGATCTTTAAAGAGATCCTTCCACAAACAACATCTCGACTAGGAGGGATAAGTTTGAGAGGCTAAAACTCACATTTCAATAGCATATTCCGCCTGTAAACCTTCCCCCCCAAACCACTTTCTAGCACTCAAGCGGCAACTTTCCTCATAACACGAACGGAACTTTTATAAGGATCCTATTCTGACGTCTCTGATATTCTGCCTCTTGATTCCCGCCTCTCCACGACTGGCTGAGTAGGGAAGATGGGAGGGAGGAAAGGTAAGAGGAAGGGAAGGTGGGTGAGTGGGAGAGAGGGAAGGAGTATTGGAGGAAGAGAGTAAGGGAGGAAGAGAGAGAAGGTGAATTGGAGAGAGAGGTATGGAGGGGAAGGAGGAAGGGAAGGGGAGAGAGTGAAATTGAGTAGGGGGGGAGAGAAGGAAGGAAGGAGAGAAGTTGGGTGGAAGGGAGGGTAGGGAGGGAGGTGTGGGTGAGAGGAAGGAAGAGACGAAAAGTGGATAGGAGAAAGGGTGGGAGGAAGCATGACGACGCCTTCCTCCCACAATATAAACATAACCATAACCTCGAGGACCCCGTAATGTTTAGGCAGGTGATGCACTCTGTTGACAACTAAATTAATGTAAGAGTTATTGATATTTTCTCTTGACATATTTTACCAGAATACGGAATGTCTTTTAAAATTGGTTATAATTAATTTATTCTCGATGTGTCTGTATTTCGACTCACTCACTAGGGACAAAAAAAAAATCTACTGCCTCAGGGTCGACGATTGACTTGTACCTGTCTCTTACCTGTACGTACCTTCTGCCACCCCCTCGGCCCGACGGTCTATGCCCTCAACGGGATATATTAGTCAGTTGGTTCATTACGCCCTGGCAATAGTTCTCCTTATTTTCTGACCAAACATTGTTAATTGAGTGGCTTTGTTTGTCTTGCTTGATTGTCGAGGTGTTGGTTGGAGCTGCTGTTGGGCGTCTACATCCCAGACAAGGGGTAGGGATGGCAGGGTAGGAGGGAGGGGTGTCTTCCAACTCCTATTGTCTTAAGCAGTACAGTATCTCTCGGTAGTGCCTCAGATGATCATTAGTACACTATGTTCTCTCTATGGTGCACCGCTAAGCTTGGTTGATCATTGGTGCTTGTTACACTAGTGGAGATGATCGGTGTTGCGTTCCTTTACCAGCACAGTGATTGAAGTACACTTATAGACGTGTGTGGAAGGTTCATTTTGTGCTTATTAAACACCATACCTCTTATTATAGAGCTTATTCATTAACGTTAAACAAGGTAGTAAAGTGAAGATAGTAGTGGGATACAAGGTGTGGAGAAGAAGAGGAAGTGACTCGAAAGAATTACTTACCTTATCCTTCTGTCAGTTTCTCTGTCCACCTAATGATAGCGATACTTGTTTGAATTCTACTTAAAATATTATTATTATTATTATTATTATTATTATTATTATTATTATTATTATTATTATTATTATTATTATTATTATTATTATTATTAATGTCAAGTAGCTTCAAATGCCTCTCGCGAACAGGAAGAAAAGAGAAACGAAAAACGACTTCCTTCGAATCATTAGAAACTCACTCCGAGTTGAAAATTTCCCCAATATCCTAGAGACATTTTTGCCAGGATATGTAGGACTTTGACAGGGGAGATCCTGCAGCCTTTGTCGTATAAGCACTAGGAAGATGTTGTCGCATCTAAACGT
The DNA here is from genome assembly GCF_018991925.1 of Homarus americanus. Lineage (NCBI taxonomy): Eukaryota > Metazoa > Arthropoda > Malacostraca > Decapoda > Nephropidae > Homarus > Homarus americanus. Next base: position 191,920 of record NW_024729998.1, on the reverse strand, counting down.
ATAATGGATTGAGTTACCAGATTGCTCCTCAACAATGGTATGTACATTTCTCCTGACAGTCGCAGTATGGAGTGTGTAAACAGGTGTTCCAGTTGATTATTCCTCTGCTGCTCCCTCACCACAGTTTACTCTTATTTGTTTTTTTCTTTGTAATTTCATCTACTGCTTTCCTCGAACCATTGTTGGTTTTATATGTTTTTGTGTTCGTATCTTATCCCATTCTCCTTCCCTCGTAATATTACTGTTGTTATTTTTCTAGTGTTACCGATTAAAGCTCGGAATATTTCCTCTTCTATTTGATGAGAGAGAGAGAGAGAGAGAGAGAGAGAGAGAGAGAGAGAGAGAGAGAGAGAGAGAGAGAGAGAGAGAGAGAGAGAGAGAGAGAGAGAGAGAGAGAGAGACGGACGAGTGACCACATCCTAGTGGAAGTAAATCTTTCAAACATCAAAGGTGCCAAGGGAAGACACAAATGAGGGTGCCAAGATAAAATACAAAGACAAGTGTGCCAAGGGAAGACACTGTACCAAGCGATAAACAAGCAAACAGACAAGCATGTTAAATTACAGACAAACAGACAGACAGAGAAATAAAGAACAAGAAACGAGGCACAAAGGAAGTGAAACAGAAAGGGAAAGAGTAACACTGGACTATAACTGAGCAACCTCTGCTAACTACATTGTAAATAGTCTTTTTGAGCATTCATATTTACTTTAATTTTGGTGTATTGTAACCAGTTGTTTCATGCTGGTGGAAACTTATCAGCGTTGTGATTGTTTTCCATTTCCTGCTCCCCGTGAGAGTTCTGCTTCATTGCCGACTCGTGTTTGTTGTTGTAAATTCTGGTAAACGTTTGGATGAAATCTGTATCAAGATTCGTGTCAGCAACTTTTGTTACATACGATTTAAAGCTTCAGGTATTTTTTTGTATATATTAAGCTTCAAGTAGATCACTGAATTGACCCTAATGCACACACACACACACACACACACACACACACGAGAGAGACCAACACGTACGATTCTCATATCCGACGCCGGAAGGGACTGGGTACAATAAAGATGTGTTCTGATACAACATTAAAAGCAAGAGGCGAGGGAGCGGCCGAAGGGAGGGAGGAGAGATACAGATGATAGGAAGTAATCAAACTGTGGTGATGTGTGTTAGAGATGGGAGGAATATTTTAAAAAAGAGTTACCGACTGTCAGAAATGCAGGGGGAGAGATAGAGAATATTGACTCATAGCCTTGAAGGAGATATACGGAGAGACTAAAGAGGGTGTTGAAGGTAGACTCACTATGGAGAGACAGTGTACTTGACAAAATGATTATATAAACGGTACATGAAGACACCAGAGAAGGAGGGAAGACTTTAAGTGATTGGAGATAGAAAATTGTGATGGTAAACGACTACAGCTTCTATTTTATGAAGAAACAAAATAGTACAAAGGTGTTAGCTATTAGCCTACTCATCAACAGGTGTGTCATTACCTTAGTCTACAGTGAAAGAAACACCATAAAAAAGAAATAAAGAAAAACACGACCTAAAGGGAATACAGAGGACACGTGTATACATAGATGATAGTGTGGTAATGAAAACGAAATGTAAAAACTAAAAACAAAAGTTGGAAGACATTTATATATAGATTTTGGTTACAATGTCATACAGACTGAGATAATAGGTCAGGTGTGTTTGGGAAGGGGGGGGGGAGGAAGCTGATGGAAGGGTGAAGGATGTTGGGGTGAATAGAGGAGTGTGTCGGTACAAGACTATTTGGGAGTGATTGGGGGTCGGGGATGATGCGGAGATAGGAGTGTGTGTATGAGCTTTGTCGTGAGAATGAGGAAGTTATGTTTCTCTCTCTCTCCAGATTTATCGCTATAGTTCTACCAACAGATAAAGTTCCGTCGTACAGGAGACATATTTCAGGTATTTTTCTTGGAATATTTAGAGCTTTACCCCTTGCTTCTTGCCTCTTACTTCTTTATATTAATTCTTGTAGTGTACATGTAGTGTATCTAAACCATTTAATGATACATACTCCAGTCTTTTTACTTACTTTTTTTTTAATTCTCTGGTCTTTTTCGTCCGACTCTATTTTCCACGTGCAACATTCATCGTGCAGACCACCGCCAGGGGACGGTGTGGAACTGCATAGGCAAAATACCCCCCAAAAACCTTCCCTCGAGAAAAATGGTTTCCCCAAAGTTTTGCATCTAATATATTGTTGGCAATCGTCTCGTGAAAGTTTGGTCATGATTCGCCGTTTTCCAAAAGGCACGTATCACATATAGATTACAGCTCTCACCACACACACACACACATGCAACTCTAACATCAAGTGAGTCACAAAGTTATTAATTTGACCTGTATATCTCTGGAACTTTGGGAAATCAGTAGGAAAGGAAATACAATTTAGACGTTAAAGAAGACATGGCAGTAAGCGCGAACAAGCGAGTAAACAGTATGTCTCTCAGGTACTTGAACTGCCAGTGTTATTTGCACCTTACTCTTTCTGTCTTGTTTCTCTCCTCTCGGGACTTTAATGTGAGCCTCAGAATTGCTTGCAGCTTAAGAGGTGAGAGGAAACAGTGACTCTCTCTCTCTCTCTCTCTCTCTCTCTCTCTCTCTCTCTCTCTCTCTCTCTCTCTCTCATCTACTCAATATGGCTCCGAAAAAACAAAAAAGCAACTTAGAATTCTCACGAACATAATATACATACATGAACAAAATATACATACACGAACATAATATACATACACGAACATAATGTACATACACGAACATTCAGACTTAATTATCAGTTTTGTGAGCCTGAAAGGAAGGAATTACTAAAGCCAACCAGACCAAAACAGGGATGTTTATCTAGACTGTTAAGTGTTTGCTATACGGTGCTAAAGGGTGTTGAATGGTCTATTTTATGTTGGGCAGTATTGCCAGCTTGGAGTGAGGGGATGAGTGTGTGTGTGGGGGGGGGGGTTGTATGTGTGTGTGTTGTATAAGTGTGTGTGCTGTCAGTTGAGACTCTGTTGATTAGAAAACTTTAACCCTTTAATGACGATGATATAACCCTTTAATGACGATGAGTTAACCCTTTAATGACGATGATATAACCCTTTAATGACTATGATTTAACCCTTTAATGATGATGATTTAACCCTTTAATGACGATGAGTTAACCCTTTAATGACGATGATATAACCCTTTAATGATGATGATTTAACCCTTTAAATGATGATTATTTAACCCTTTAATGATGATAATTTAACCCTTTAATGATGATGATTTAACCCTTTCACGACAATGACTTTATAAATTTACCTGCCCACCGTGTTCGCTATTGACTAAACAGCAGCATCTACCTCTTCTCTAGCTGTGACCGCAATAAGCGCAGTAGCATACCTAGGTAAATCCTCTTAGGCGGGAGATGTAAATGCCTCCTCTCTATACAGTGTCACACCTGATCCCCTTAAAGAGAAACCCACCTGTGTTCTTTGGCGTTAATGACATCGGAGGTTGAATATTTACCCTTTTCAATAGATTTGTTTTATCTCTCATATTAGTATTAGTATTATTACCATTATTTTATTATTATTATTATTATTATTAGTTTTATTATTAAATGGATTCTTCAGCTAAATTCTGCAAAACAAGTGACTTATCGTAGGTAAACAAAGATTCTTCAATGGCTACCAGTATCCAGATTATATTCCAGAGTCTGTCAATATATACGAGTTATAATCGAGAGAGAACAAAAGCCTCTATATAAATAACCATAATAGCAACAGTTTATAGCTTCTGTATACTGAACATTTCAACTCGAGGATTAATTGCTAGTTGATATAATATTTTAACGGAGACTCGTTTTATGGATATACAACCCTGTGTTAAACTGGAGGCACCTCACTTTATGGCTGGAGGTCGTTGTAAACCGACTCACTGGCTGCTGCACTTGCCATCTCTCCTCTGCATAGCAACTCGCTTTCACTGCTTCAGCCACTGTCTCACTCTTACTTCTCCACTGTATCACTCACTCTCGCTACTTTCATACGCTTCCCCTTCCTCCCATACGCCGCCTCTTCCTCCCATACGCTTTCTTCCTCCCATACTCCTCTTCCTCCCATACTCCTCTTCTTCTCCCTACACGCCTCTTCGTTACGCTTCAGTGAGCAGGATGAGCATAGGAACATGAAACTATTAATCTAACTAAGTTTACCCTTGCCCTACCCTCCTCCCATCACCTCTTCCTGTTTATCCATTAATCCTGATTCCATATTTATCCAGGATTTGTCCCCCTTCTTCCCTTCCTTCGTCTTATTAACTCCCTGTCCTTGTTTATGTCTTTCATATATCTCGTTATCTATTATTGCTTATTCTTTATTTATCATCATTTGTGCTGTGTCTTGTTCTTAGTCGGTTTTTTATTTTCACTATTCTCTTTGTTTTTTTTTGTTTTATCGTATTATTTTGTCCTCCTTTATTTTATGTCTCTATTTTTTCATAGCTCATTTTTTTCTTATTTTCTTTCTGGTCGTATTTTGTTTCTTGTTTTATTATCTTCCCTTATTTTTCTTTACCTACTTTTCTATTAATTCCATTTTTCTTACTATATATTTTCTATATTTTTTTTTTATTTTTTTTATTATATTTTCTATTTTATTTAATTTTCTCTTATTATTATTTTTCTAATCCTGATTTTTTAATTCTCTCTCTCTCTCTCTCTCTCTCTCTCTCTCTCTCTCTCTCTCTCTCTCTCTCTCATTTATAATAACTGGACAGCTGGACGTGACAAGCGGCTACAGGACGAGAGAGAGAGAGAGAGAGAGAGAGAAGGGGAAGAAGAATCATGTATAACACGTAAGGATGATTTATGAGACATGGGCAAGGGAGGGAGAGTTGATAGAAGGGAGAGAAGGAAGGAAGGAAGGGAGGAAGGGAGGGGAGTGAAGAAGAAGGGAGAGAGGTGGAAGGATATAGATAAATAGGGGAAGAAGAATACGGAATAAGGGAGGTGGAAAACAATACTTAAATATAATGCAAGAAAAGGAGATGGAATAAGCTGCACACACACACACACACACACACACACACACACACACACACACACACACACACACACACACACACACACACACACACGCACACACACACACACGCACACACACACAAACATGATCTACGTCTTAATCCAAACATCATCTATAACAGAGGTGATATTCCAGCTAGTCTCTGGATTTTAATATTAGCAAAACTGAAAGCATATCCCCTGACCCACCTCCCTAAAAAAAAATATGATTCATCACCAAGTGTAATAAAGTTGCCAAGTAAGCAAGCAATATATCTTTTCTCGTTAGGGAGGGTGTTAAGGTCAGCTTGGGTAAGGGAGGGACGGAGAGAGTGGAGAGGCACCCTTCCTGAAAAACACCCAACGCCGTCTGGTCGTCTCTCGCGTTATCACCCCATATGTCCAATTACGCCTTAACTACTGAGTAATGGCCCCGTGCAACTTCTGACGAGGAAAGAATGGACCTGGTGTGCTTAGGGAATCTAATGGTTAGTTGAAGCGAGCCATCTTAACCCTTGGGACGTGACATCATAATGATTCAAGTCCCGGTGACGTTATCTCCATGTAACCTTGTGCATATTATAGGAAGCTACTGAAACTCTGCGGTAAAAGGGATCGTCTCGGATAGAGGGAAAGAAATACAAAACTACCAGCTGAGTTACTGTATATACTGAAGACACACCCACGCGTTCAGTTCTCTCCCGTAAGGTGAGGTGACACACTAAGAACCATACACTCAATTTTATATCCTATCAACCACACACACACACACACACACACACACACACACACACACACACACTAATCTTTTGAGAATTCTGGTGGTGGCTGGTGATCAGGGAGAAGAACATGAATGATGGAAGATTATTACGACTACACGGTGCAGGGTAGGGTGTTGTGTCGACCCCTCCAGCGACCTGATGATGGCTCTTTGATGAAGGAAACAAATGGCGTGGTGTGGTGTGGTGTGGTGTGGTGTGGTGTTGTGTGTGTGTGGTGTGTGTGTAGTATGTGTGTGTGGTGGTGTGTGTGTGGTGTGGTGTGTGTGTGTGTGTGTGTGTGTGTGTGTGTGTGTGTGTGGTGTGGTGTGGTGTGGTATGGTATGGTGTGGTGTGTGTGGTGTGTGGTGTGGTGTGTGTGTGATTGCAGTTGGAAGTGGGAGGAAGAATAGGTAGAAAATAACACGACAGATAAGCCACAATAATAAGGTATAAAAAAAATCATAAGAAAAAGAGAGAGAGAGATAGAAAGAAGTGACGGTGGAAGGTGAAAGAAAAGAAAGAATGATAGCAGTGATGGCAGTAAAGGGGAGAGGAGGGGAATGAGAGTGACGATAGAAGGAGAAAAATGAGAAGAGGGTGATTTTGTGATAATAGTTAAGAAGAATGAATAAGAGTGATGGTGGTAGAGGAAGATGGTGAGAGGGTGAAATCTGATGATGGAAGGGGGAACAGAGACACAAGACTGAGACTGGTGTTGGTAGGAAGAAAGAAGGAAGGAAGGAAGGAAGGAAGGAAGGAAGGAAGGAAGGAAGGAAGGGAGGAAAGAGACAGCGGAATTGAGGAATGGATAAGAATGTCTGGTGATATAAGGAAGAGGGAATAGGAATAAGTGATGATAGTAGTGGAAGAATAAAGGATAAGATTGGGTAGAATTAAGGTGATAAACAAGAGAATAAAAGGAAATGAGTATAGGAGGGAGAAAAGGATGTTAGAAGGAAGGAATGAATGAATGATGCTGACAGAGAGGAGAGGGAAGGAAGAGAGAAGAGTGAACGCAGTGTGTGTGAGGGGTGGAGTGGGGAGGGAAGCTATCAACGCTATGGGGAGAGTGTGTGTGAGAGTTATGATAGCGCAGAGGTGGTGAGATGCGGTTGATTGGTAGTGATGGTGGTAGTGGTGGTGTTGGTAGTAGTAGTTGTGGTGGTGGTGGTGGTGGTGGTGGTGGTGGTAGTGTTAGTGGTGGTAGTAGTGGCAGTGATGGTGGTGTTAGTAGTAATGGTGATTGTCATAAGGTCAGAGATGAAAAAATAACGAAACTTTCCGTGTAGAAAAAAAAAAGATGAATGACGAAAAAAGAGATGTTTACCTATTTCTCTTTTAACATTCTCTCTATCTCTCTTCCTATCCTCCTATGCTTCAGGTCTCCATCGTTATCTGTCCTATAATGAGATTTTCTTTTACTCTAACAAAATGCCCTCTGATTGTTCACTCACTGTCTCTATAATATTTTCGTGTAATGGTGATTCTAAACTTTTGAGTATTCTGGTAAATGGTCTTGGGTAGGACGTGTTTGTTGCCACATTAGGGTTACATTAATTGGTTTTTTTTGCCATGTGTCTTTATTATTGTCTCCTCGTGGCTTTTACTGTAGTGTTTCAGCTTTATATTTAGCTCTCTCTCCCGAAGGACGTATACAGCCATTAGTCTGTGCAGCATTTGTTCTCTCTGTCCAGATATATCTTTATTTGTGGTGAAGATTACCACCGACTGAGAGATAACAAAAACCCAAAATACTTATATCACACTGTTCTAAAAATACAGACATAATAACAATGACGGTGTAATTGTCATATTATAAGACAAATAAAGAGGAAACAATATTGACAATGGTGGGTGATTAGTTTGTACTGTGTGTCTTCAGCGTGTGTGACAACTGTATGTGTTCCACCTCACTTGGGGGTCGTCAGGATCAATGTTGACCCTCACATATTATAAACCCGTCTCATTCACAACACGGGTAAAGAATTACACCTTCAGCCGTCTGGGGAACACAACGACACGGGTATACATTTTTAAACGGAAGCTTCATGACAGTGTTGTGTATTCTCTGTTGATATGCAGGTAAAAGGGGAATCCGCATTTCGTATGCAAACTGGAATTTACATGAGAGACGTCGAGGACATGAATCACTGCTCCCATCCACAGTTGTTGTCTCACCTCACCTGCTCATATCATGTATACACACGGGTATATAGACGTTTCCAATGATATTATTTAGCACTTTCAGTAATCTGATTAGCTCCACGCAAATCACCTGCTCTCAATATAATTAATATAAATTGATCATTCAACGTAAACTAGCTCAAGTTTTTCTTTATCTTTTTTAAAAATGTTTATGATAGAAATCAAGTGTGATGTGACGTTCTTCTCATTTTTTTCACTATCGCCGATTTATGAAGTCAAATAGAAAATGATGATGGAAGTATAGGATTAATGCGTATATCCTGGAACATCTAGAAAAGTAAATACAAATTATCTACTTATCCGTATATAAGTAACCTGACTTAGCCTGACCTAACCTGACCTCTGCAACTCATTTACCAGCTGTCACCAGGTAACTCACTTTTATTTAACCCTTTATTTAATTTATTCAGTTATTTACAATCACAAAATAAAACAAAAGTCGTCTCCTCTACACAGCTCTCAGTTGAAGTTATCTCTTGATCTTTAAGTAAAGGTGAGATTAATTTCCAATGATGTTCTCGACGAATTAACCCTTTAATTAATCCTATAAAGTGAAAAGCGTCGAGTAAAATTTATTAGAAACGAGAGTGAAAGGCGAGACTAAGAGGCTTAGTTATTATTCACACAACTTGACAAACTAAATGATTGACGCTCTTCACTCTCTGGTCTCACAGGTACACACACACACACATACACACGCACACACACACACACACACACACACACACACACACACACACGAGTCACGTATATTATTGGGTGTTTTTCATCTGGGTGGCTGTGTGGGGATACCTGCTTTTATCAAGAGATGGTTATAATCATAAGCGGTATAACATTCTTGTTTCTGTGGTTAGATGAGGTTAGGTTAGTGTTTATATATGGTAAAGTTTTATTGTCTTCCTATAGTCTATAAGTCACTACCTCAGGTTATAATAATTATACTCTTCTCTGTGTCATTAATTACCTCTACTTAAACCACTCCAAACACTTTGGTACGGACGTTGGTGAGACATGAAAAGTTTCTTTACTTAACTTGACAAACATGTAAAGGACTTATCTTACCTTTTAATCGGGTTAAGAAACACTCCCGCGGTCAATGGTCGGAAGCCATAGACAGTCAAGGAAGTAAATATATTGAAGTTAATATCTTCACTTTTAATCCTTTTATAACCAGATGTTGAGCTGACCGTAAACGTGAGAGTAATAGGATGAAAATAATTATTGGAAGGAAAATAGTCATAAGGAACAAAGAGGTTAGCTGTAAGAAGTAGCAAGTAGTGTTATGCTTCTCTAGCTTGGTCAGGGGGTGGCGTTGTCATAGCGACCACCGTGCTGGGTTTATTTACGTGTGAGAGTGGAGAGTTCATATGCGGGTAAACACAGGCACAAAGAATAGAAAGGCGAGTATACACCAACACACACACACACACACACACACACACACACACATAAATAAAGACACACACACACATATACAACCATTCAGTCACACACACACACACACAGACACACACTCAAAATCTTGCAAAAATTAAGTCACGAAAAGTATATATATAAAGTACATGTACCTAACTGCGCGCATCTCAGGCTTAGTAAACACACCAACCACAACCACATAAGAACAGGTGAAAAAAAAATAACAACTACGTCACCAAGTCCATTATTAAACCAAATATAGCTCCACCTCTACTACCTACCAGGGTCATAAAGGGATTACAGGTTACGGAGATCACCTGGAAAGTTACCTCCTTGCCTATCTATGGCTTCTGACTGTTGACGCATGATTGTGTCTTAACCGGATTAACAGGTATAGGGAGACCAACCAGAGATGCCACTCACTTGAATAATGTATTTACTGTTCTAGAATACGTGCTTAAGTGAGCTGGTTGGTAGTAAGGTGAGACTCGCTAAAGAGAAAATTTTCCCAAAGACAGAAAAACAGGTCTTATAGCTGACTATGTTACTGGTGATGTATTTAAAGGAGATAGCAGAAAAGTGTAGGGCAAAGCAGCTCTACATTTATTCAATTAACTTAAGAAACTACAACACTGTAAGGTCTATAAGGTCTAGGCTTATTCAACAAAATAAGCTTACATAAGTTACTCTTGGTTGAAGGTCATCTGGGCGTAAGTCTTAACTAGTTCCAGTCTTACTGGACTTGAGATAAGGCTTATTCAAAAGAGTAATATTTCCCTCCTGCACAAAATGATACGTCAGGCCTACAGAACCCACTTTCACCTTGTCACATGTACGAATTCCTGTACTGTTAGAGATGAGCTTTTCTGGGCATAGTTGTAGCTCAAGCAGCTCAGTGTGGATTTTAAGGACATTGATACAGTAAAGGTGAAAGGTAGAGTCTTGGCTTAAACTTATGTAACATTGGAGTCTGAATTGTTCACTAACTCAGACTACAAATTAATTAAGATAGACACAGTTTATTATAGTGGCTCAGTACGCTGATTCATGTCCGTTCTTGAGTGTAATACAACGTGCGTAACCCGATTGTGTTTTAAAAGGATAATTTTTCTGCATAATTAAAAACCTGACCAGCCCCCACAGTTCAACCATTTGCGAGGCGAGATCTGAGTTTTCTAGCTGGCCTGTTTGGTGGTTGAGATCACCCCGGGGCTGGTATATAACATATCTTCTCTATTGGCCAGGTATTCATGGTGTTGACACAGTATTTACGGTCCCTCGCCGTTGTAAGAGGCCCATCTTCGTGACAACACCTGTTTGTCGGCTTCTCTCTTGGACAGATCGTTTATATATGTGTGTGTGTGTGTGTGTGTGTGGGCGTGTGCGTGTATATGTGTGTGTGTGTGTGTGTGTGAGGTAGTCGAAACCAATGAGACCGAGACCTGACTATATACTGAGACCAATGCCCCTCAGGTAACTGCGAGGGTTTACATTTCAGGTGAGACCAATCATCAGGTGACTCATGATATCCACTGTCACCTCTTGTTGGGGCCACACTTCGGGGAATAATAAGACGCACTCTTCCTTATCAGTAGACCAGAGCATCACACGAGCACCGCACTCTTAGAAGTGTCTTTAATATCGTTAACACAATCACCATTCCAGTAATATGATACATGTAAATAGTCCAGACATATTTTATTATACAAGCAGTAGTTCAACCAAGACCCACCATTGACAGTGATGAGTGCATACTTCTGTGCTGGGGCGGTTAGACTCCGTGCTACATAAGCTGAGGGCGAGCAGTGAGGGCCACCGTCACCTGAAGATTAGCCCGAGGTAGCATCGGGGCGGTCACACTTCGGGTGGGTTTAATTAACTGGCAGGTGATTCTCCAATTGAGCACTTTGCGGGAGCTAATATTCAGGTCATCCACACTTTTTTGTTTGCCTGTTTATAAGACAAGTTTTCTGGATAATTTTCTTAGTAAATAATTTAGGTATCAGTTCATGCAAGTAATTTAGGTTATTATTATTATTATTATTATTATTATTATTAGTAGTAGTAGTAGTAGTAGCAGATATCGACTATGAGGCTACAGTCACTGAATGCCGCATAGATCTGCGGCTCAACTAATTTAACACAGATAGGATAGTTTTATGTATTAGATATTTAATATTAAGGTAAATAAATGGTGGCGAAGGTGTGGCTATTGGGGAGGCTGAGGCCACGTTTAAAAAAAAAAAAAAAAAAAGGTAGTAGTAGTAGTAGTAGTAGTAGTAGTAGTAATAGTTTTTATTACTTGATGAACTTTATTATTATTACCATTAATAGTAGCAGTAATAGTAGTATCATTATTTTAATTTTGTTAATACTCTTATCATTTATCTAGTTATTATTACTTAATGCATATAATCGTTGACATAATAATATAATCGTTGACAATTAATTTGAAGTTCCCTCACACTGAATGTTCAGCAGCAGCAAATATATTTAATTAGTTTATAATACGACGCACCAAAAGATCAATCTACTGTATGTCTAGGAAGTTTTCTCAATACCTTTCAACCCATCAAAGATATTTCATCGTCTCCATAATGTGAACTGATGAAAAAGATTATTGTGAGTGTTGTTTTGCTTTACATTATAAGAAAATAAGGTGGATTTTAAAAGAAAAATAAAAAGATGGTATTGCAGCGTTTATTATTAGCAAGACATGGGGTAAGGAGGGTAGGGGGTATCACAAAGCCATAAGCCAAGTAGTGAATCAAATTGTCTAGTGTGCGTAGTTTTCAGCAGCAACAAATTGGTTGCTTTTCTACGTCTCTCTCTCTCTCAATCCGACGCCTATTTCTACTGTCAGGGAAGTAAACTTGATGGACACAATCAGCAATTACAGTAACATCTGATTGGTCATAAGTAGTGTCCAGTTCAGGAGGGTCGTTATGCCTTAGTTATTCTTGTCTCAGGTCTTACTTGCAGGGTTCGGACTCGGTCTTCGTAGACTTAGAGTCGTCATCCTTGGGCTCGTTAATACAGAACCAAGGAAGAGTCTCCTGGAGGGCGAGGCGGAACTTGGGGTGGGAGATGGCGAACATGATGGGGTTGTACACGGAGGCCGTCTTACAGATGAGACCAGGCAGGGCGGAGACCAATGGTGTCACCTTTGACTGGTCGCCGAACAAACCCTGGAAACACAAAGCGTCATATATTGTATAAAATCATACATTTTAGAAACAATTGCGTTATATATGACATATATTATGTATATATAAAATAACAGTTATAAGTAACTGTGTGTAAACAATTTTTTCTACCACACTCGATGCCTTAGGTTTATCATTTTCTTTCTTGCAAAACAACTTAATACTTACCATCATGACGACGTAGGCATAGGGAGTCCAGGTGAGTACCCACAGGAACACGTTGGCCACAGCTACCTTTGCGATGCGAACTTCTGCGCTCTGTTTGTTGGCATCGACGTTGGAGCGGAGATTTTCAACGTTCATCTTCTTGGCCTGGGCTCTCAAAGCCTTTTCGTGTTGACGAATAGCGCTCACAATTTGTGAGTACACGAAGATGATGGTAGTAAGTGGGATGCAGTAGCACATGATGAAGAGGAACAACCCGAAGGACTTGGTGCCCCAGTCTTGGCTGATGTAGTCGAAGCTGCAGGAGGTTAGGATGCCCTCAGGAATGTAGGAGTTCCAGCCGAAGAAGGGCCAGATGGAGATGGCGATGGAGTAGCCCCAGCACAACAGGATGATAAAGAAAGCCTTCCCGGAACTGATGTGTCCTCCGTCGAATGCCTTCACGATCACACAGTAACGATCGTATCCAATAGCAGCCAACGTCATTAGTGAGGTAAGACCAAATATGGCCCCTGTGAAGGCGTGGATCTGGCAGGCAAAAGCTCCCAGTGTCCAGTAGCCGCCACCAAAACAGTTCATGACATACATGGGAAACTGTGACACCATCATCATGAAGTCACTGAATGCCAGATTGACAACAAACATGTTTGCTGGTGAACGGAGACTTTTCTTGCATGAGAACAGATATATGACCATTCCATTACCAAAGAAGGAAAGAATTCCTAGTATAATGAATATGCCTGCCAGCAGATAGTGCCACATGGGGTTGACGGGAGGAAACTTACTCCAGTGGAAGTGAATCAGAGGCTTCACGTCATCAGGGACCATGTCCATCAGTGTAAAGCCTTCGGGGTAGCCAAAAGCCACCCCACCAGCCCTATAGGCCAATACCCCAGACACGTTGACTGTTCCAGCAGCCATTTCTGTGAAAAGATTATTTCAAGAAGTGTACAGCAGAATTCGCGGAGTGGACATTAAATGATCGACGTAAGGGATTCGTTTAGTTCGATTTAGCCTTCCTCGAGTCTCTTGCCGCTGACTGGCAGGAGAGGAGTGCGCTGCTTCAGCTTCAGACCCTCGTATATATGGGGAGTGTTATCCAGTTACCTCAAGTCGTTATGAAAGATGTGCTCCTTAAGACGGCATACTTACGTCTCCGGTTCCAGCTTGTGTTGTCGTTAGGTTTCCATTGACATCCCGTTAAGAAGATAGACTTATGTAAACTGTGTTAGTGTTCCTCATAACCCCCAGAAGGTCACAATAATGGTTTATTTGTAGTAGAGAAAGAATAATGTTTTTGTTGGAGATTTAGATGATAGAATTGTTGTCTTTCAATGTGAGATACACGTACTATCTATCTCTGTCCATCTATCTATCTATCTATCTATTTATCTGTGTATGTATCTCTATATAACTATCTAACTATCTGTCTATCTAGTCTAATCTAATCTTCGTGTTCATAATTGTCTTCAGTTTGATGTTAACAAGATTGTTATACCTGATAGAAAGTCAACAGTTGTTTTGTTTATCGAGTCTTGAGAGTTGTCATTTTGTATTGCAATATAACAAGAGGTTCGTTTTAAAAGTCATGGCCTGCTCTATTGAATGCTTTTATGAACCCTTGTTTAAATCAATCTTTTAATCCATTCTTTCTTTCTTCTTTCTTCTTTCTTCTTTCATCTTTCTTCTTTCTTCTTCAAGTAACCAATCAATGGGTCACGATCTCTTGGCACAGTGCCATTCGTCATTGTTTTCTTGTGGATGAACGTCAAGCGGATCTTCAATTACTTATTCACTGTTGGAAATATTAACAGGATGAAATATTTCTCGTTAATTTATTGAGAGTTGAATTAAAACTATTGTGGTGATGAACTTCCTGCATCAGAGATATAAATTACATGAAAATATAGTACAGTACAGCTCGTAGCAACTCATTAGTTAAGTCGTGAGAAGAAAATTTGAGTTGTTTTAAGTAAATTCATCTCGAGTAAATCTGAGATACCATATTTTGTTTTAATTAATAACAACTTTCAGTCTTCCTCAAGGTTTCTACTCCAATAGTTGATTCACACGAAAGAGCAAAAGATATACAGGTACTCATCCCGCCTCCATTAACTCTTCCTTATACCTTTTAACTCATCAATGATATTCCACAATTAGGATTTAAAAGAATATGGTGATGAAGACAAACCCTGCTCATGTATGTATGTATGTATGTATGTATGTATGTATGTATGTATGTATGTATGTATGTATGTCTATCTGCCTGCCTGTCTGTCTGTCTGTCTGTCTGTGCAGTATGTATGTATGTATGTATGTATGTGCAGTATGTATGTTTGTATGTATGTACGTAATTTTGTATGTAATCGGTGAACTAAAGCAATATGAAACAGTATATTGAAATGGAAGAAGACAAAAGTCTTCATACAATACTACTTTCATATTACTTCAGAAAAATGTGAGTCGTAAAAAAAAAATGGCCCTCAGGGTGATGTGGTGGTTCCCGGGGTGTGTGTCTGAGGGAGCGGCACCCGTCAAAGAATTCACTACACTTGTGAGTCATGCCAAAGTTAGTGAGGAGCCCACGTCCACACGGCCTCTACCACCAACAGTGAATCTAATACAGGAGAAAACTTGGAGTCTGAACCTATGAATGGAGGAAACTGCATATGTGTGTGTGTGTGTCTGTGTGTGTGTGTGTGTGTGTGTGTGCGCGCGCGCTCAGATGTCTTGTTATATTCTTCCATTTGTTTCATCAAAACAACATTAAGACTTCACATTATAAAATAGTGAAATCCTCTTGAGAATTCTTTGACTTGGTGGGAGGAAGGACGTGATCTACGTGACCCAGGTAGTGTGAGGCGCTGCGTTGCCATGTACGACCTGACATCTGGAGGAAGAACACACACACACACACACACACACACACATACACACACACACACACACACACACACAATTGTGTTATGTGATACCTGATAACATGCTACTTCAACTCATGTGATTACTACTGAGTTAAAGCCTCGCTATGTGACGTATATTTGAAAGCATTTAGTTAATTACCTCCACTATCGATAAAAACAAATACTTAGTCAATAATTAATCATAAATAAGGAGACGAAATAACACAAAAATAATTGGGCCTTTATTAAATACCACCATAAACATAATTACTAAATACTATCAATATTCCTCTTGTTAATTGGTTGATTAAATTAATTATATCTTCCATTTTTTTAATTAATTCTCATTATTTATTATTTTTTTGTCTATTATAATTTTATTGGAAGGGAAACAAGCAAATGATTGTATGAAAATATATATTACGATATGTATGTTACATATAGAATATAACTTAATAGTATAAAATTAAATTATTCCTCGACCCGCTAGACAGACAGACAAAAGACATACATATATTTGTCGTATATATCCCTGGTTCAATTACTTTCACTTCTGTGTATAATAAGTTTCTCTATTTTGATCGAGTTAGTTACGGCAGCTGGTGACCCACATGTATATGAGTATTATTATTGTTGTTATTGTTGTTGAAGCTGTGGTGAATGTTGTGTTGTAGCGAATATTACCTTACCTTACCTTACCTTACCTTACCTTACCTTACCTTACCTTACCTTTCTTACCTCACCTTACCTTACCTTACCTTACCTTACCTTACCTTACCTTACCTTACCTCACCTCACCTCACCTTACCTTACCTTACCTTACCTTACCTTACCTCACCTTACCTTACCTTACTTTACCTTACCTAGGCCTACTTCATACTTCTAATAGGATTAAATAAGACTTGAATGACTTCGAAGAGTGTTTAGAGAATCGGGCAACGCTTTAACGAGATCTATCGTCTTGGTTATAAGTTAGGTGAACCTGTGTGGGTAACCATTGAAGGAAGGGGACTTGGTTTAAGTTAGGTTAGTGTTGGTTTGGTTTGGTTTGGTTTTATGTGGTTTTGGTAGATTAGGTTAAGTTAGCGTTAGGGTGTTTAATTATCGGGTGAAATAAGCTAAGGTGTCTAATCTTCAGGTAATACTTTAACCTGTTAGATGTATCACCACCACTACGAGAGGAGCTGTGAAGAGCTGATCACACCCAGCATCTCTTTATCTGTACTAGGAAATACATCACATTAATCTCAAGAGGGTTGTTCAGCAAAAATTCATGTAGTCTCAACTGGGAAAAATAAATCATCGAGAAGTCTAAGGTTTAGTCTATATTTCACGTTATTTTCAGATATAATGACGAAAGGGAGAGGTGTATGCACATATGGATAACTTAGGTGAATATTAAACCTGCATATAGTATTTCAAATCTGGTGTGATAAAAGTTATATTTTTGTATAGAATTTGAGGATCATTGTATTAAAACACTATACACTATGGCCTGAATCTCCGGAGTAATAAAACGTAATATGTTAGCTTAATAACATTACATTTTTCTTCCCTGAGCACCAATGTAATCATAGACCTCCGCCTTAATTTATGAAAACCTCTCTCTTTTTTTTTAATCCTGGAGTATTAACTCGTAAGAATATAATATTAAACTAAGCAAACAGTGTCATGAGATTACTAAACTGCTTCTTGACCCGCCAGCTGTGTACAGGAGACAGCACTAACAACACCCTGAGCGAACAACACCGAATAACTCACCATTTAACCTTTATTAACTTCATTCATTATTTAACACATTTTACCACAAATGTTACTTTCACTTATATAATTAAACTGACTTAAAATATAACAATATATTAAAATAATGTATAATTACATTTATAAACACATTAGATAAAGGTTCGCTTGGGAGTAAACACGAGGAACTGGTTAGTGGAATATATAGTCCTGGTCTTTGATGTTTAACAGAGACTATATCCCGACGACCACTGGACACTCGCTCCTGGTGAGTATCAATTCCTAGCACCATCGTCCATCAATGGCAAAAGTTGTGTGTTGGTCGATAATTACCAAGAATTTGATAAAGTTTCACCTCACTGGCACTGTAATTCATAAAACAATGTTGCTTTGATTTCTTGTTCCATCGCTTTTCTTGCCTCAAATCTAACAGTAATCTACCTGTTACCTGCTGATATTAGGGAGTAAATTAGACGGTGAAATGCATTAACTTGAATCTATTTGAAGTGATGATTCCCTTAACTACCTTAATCAACACCACCATTACTACTACCACCTCCACTACTACCTTCCCCACCAACTACCACCATTACTAGCCTCTCCCCATCAACCACCCCTACTCTCCCCATCAACCGCCCCTACTCTCCCCATCAACCACCCCTACTCTCCCCATCAACCACCCCTACTCTCCCCATCAACCACCCCTACTCTCCCCATCAACCACCCCTACTCTCCCCATCAACCATCTCTCCCCATCAACCATCCCTCTCCCCATCAACCACCCCTACTCTCCCCATCAACCACCCCTACTCTCCCCATCAACCACCACTACTCTCCCCACTAATCAATACTTTCTTCACACCTCCAAAATCCTTTCTTCTCCCTCCCTCCCTCCCTCCCTCCCCTCCTCAGCTCACTTCACTGCCAGGTTATGATTAATAAGTTAGAGGTTATTAAAGAAAATGACCTAAAGATGTGTTACTTCGGTGTGATAATCAATGAGTCTTTCGTTTCTTGGTGTGATGTGAAATATGATACAGTTTGATACTGAATGGTGGTGGTGTAAGGCTGCTGTAGTCTGCTGTTATCGATTCAGTATTATTCAGTTTAATTTGGAAGGTGATCTTGATCGTGACCAACCGTAAACATTGTCATTATTAATCTAAACAATTATCAAACACAAGTGTTATGCTAGTATAATTCAAGGATAATTAAACCATACAGAAACGCCCATCTCTGAAATCACCGAAATAGGATTCTTTCATACTGAAGTTTATCAAGAGAGTGGACGGAATACCACGTCGAATTCTCGTTTACTTTTCCATTTTTGACAGGAGAGACTGATGAAGTAAAGTTGATCGAACCATCCAGGACGCACCTCCAACACCAGAAACTGATGGGTAGGGTTATGTCACGAGAGAGAGAGACACACACACACACACATGTTGAGTATGACATGGATAAGATGTTAGGTTGATTGGATCGAAGCTTAAAGTCCTGCTTATCTGCGTCGACCCACACCCACGAGTTAAGAGTTGAGTCAGGCAATGAGATTCATACTTTTTTTAATACTGAATGGGATCTGTCAGGTTGGCTTATTCCCAGGTAAGGGGATATGACACACGTGGCCTGATACCTGTGCTAATTTAGTGAGTTCTTACCTTTTCTTTTATACACACACACACACACACACACACACACACACACACACACACACACACACACACACACACACACACACAAAACAAACATATCTAATTAAGAACTCTACTTACAAACTTCAATCTTTCTTTTATATTCTACCACGAGCTAATTTATTTACAAGTTGATGGAGAGTGTCCCGGCGGCTCCTAACTCTTAACTTTGG
This sequence comes from Homarus americanus, assembly GCF_018991925.1. Taxonomy (NCBI): domain Eukaryota; kingdom Metazoa; phylum Arthropoda; class Malacostraca; order Decapoda; family Nephropidae; genus Homarus; species Homarus americanus. The sequence continues at coordinate 172,594 of NW_024729998.1, read as the reverse complement.
TGAAAACTTAATTATGTGTTGTTATGAAGCTCTCAGGCAGGTATTCTGTCCCTTTGTTCCTGGTCAAATGGGCCCCCTGGTCTTTCAGGGCCCCAAACTTACCTAGCCTAACTTAACCTTAACTTACCTTACCTAACCTTACCTTAACTTAACTTAACGTAACTTAACGTAACTTAACGTAACTTAACTTGACTTGACTTGACTTGACTTGACTTGACTTGACTTAACTGTCATGGGTCTGGTGGCATCAACCTTTCAGACAAGCAGGTACAGGTATAAAGCAGACACACTCCCTCGATTTCCTTTTCAGTTCGTTTATGTCAACATGGGTCAATCTGGGCAGAAGTACCAAGCCAGTGTTTAAAGGAGAGAGAACCACAGTCATGTTAAATAAAGCTTAGCAGTTAATTAAAAGCAAATAGAGCGCAAGCCGAGTATCTTTCAATTCTCAGGTGAGGATAAAAATGCTTCTACCTCGGCTTTGAAGAACAGTTTAAATGATATTTTTTTCGGGTCGTATGAAATTTAGTCTCCTAGTTAATTTCAACTTAAGAATAACCACCCTAACGGTAAGCTAACCCTAACTTACTCTAACCTAATAGTGATCTTACCTAACTTACTCTAGCCTATATTAACCCTAACCTAACCTAACCACTTCAGGTAATGTTAGGGTGTTTAATTATCAGATGAAATATGGTAGGATGGGTAATCTTCAGGTGACCCGTTCATTTTTTTTCCGTTCTCTTCACCGTAGTAGTAGCATTAACCTGACGTACAGTAACTTCACCTCCTCACTTAGTTACTTTAGTGGGCAGCAATCGTTCTTTAACAGAGAAGTCAGACAGCGAGAAATGGTTGTTTTTCCTCGTGTGTGTGTGTGTGTGCGTGTGTATGTGTGTGTGTGTCAGTTCTGAGCAGAGTAGTCGCTTCAATGCACAGTTTTCGTTCATTTAATTGATTTTTTATTTAATTTTATACGTAGGAAATGTAGGTTATGTTTTCTTTTTAACCCATTACTATTTACAAATAATTTACAAAAGGCATTCATAATTTTTTTTTTACAGATATTTATGTAAAGGCTTTCTCATAACATCTAAAATTCAAGAGACGAAATTTATCCATAAATAAGCCTAAGATTACACCACAGGCTTATGACAATGTCTCTGTATTCTGGTAGAGTTTTGTGAGAGGGAAAATATATCGAGAAATCATCAGAACTGACAGTAAGTGAGAGGAGTTATGTAGGACGGTGGGCGAGGTGGAACAAGCTTTGGGTACAATATGTTCTCTCTCTACCACCACCACAATTACCACCATTACCACAACTACTACCACAACCACTATTATTACTATCACTACCAACACACTCACCCTTCTCACCAACTCTTCCTACACACACACACACACATTCAGAAGTTACTGTTGATTAATGTGAAGTTTCATACCAAGGCTGAGACCATATCATCCACCCACCCTCCATGGCCGTCATTACGTCTCCTCCTCCTCGTTACTGTTCCGCCTCTAGTTAATTGGTCAATCTGCGTCTGGTGTATCCCTTTGAGACTGAGGTTAACCCTTACTTCGATGACCAAGGGTTTAAATGACCATTAGTATTATTTAGATTATTCTCATCACAGTTAAGTTGTAGATGTAAGAGATATTTATTGTGTGTGTGTGTTCTGAATCCTTATAAAATAATCGTCTTCTCTAAATTAATCTCTTTGTAGTAATAATTAATCTGACAAAAGCTTATCCAAATTAGAGTAAAAGTTGTAAATAAAACTAACCGATGAAAATGTTTATAAATATGTGTAAAAAAATATATATCCAAAATAAAATGCTTATATTAATGTCTTACAAACTTACAATATAAAAGAGTAAAATAATAAAACAAGTATAAAGATAGTGAAAAAAAACAACCAATATAACAACATTACAGCAGGAAGTACAAAATAAAATACAACGTACAAGAACAAGTGTAAAACTAAATCTCAGCCTAACAAACTTACAACAATAATGTGTAGACAAAAAAACGAAATAAAGGTGTAAAATGTAAACAATATTGTACAAACGTTGGAGGGAAGGGAGGAGGGAAAGAAGGAGAGGGGGGGGGAAGACAGAGGAGGAGAGAGAGAGAAGGAGTGCAGGGGGGATGGTAGGAAAGAAGAGGGGAAAGAAGGAAAGGGTAAGAATGAGGGAGGGATGGCAAGAGGGGGCGAACGAGGGTAGGGAGAGAGAGAGGGGGAGAGGGAGGTGGGAGGGAGGGAGGGTGGGAGGGCAAGGAGGTAGGTAGCAAGGGCACGGGAGTAAATAAATCATCCGAGGCATTAAGCATTCCACCGACAGAACGAGAAAGGAAATGAAATACGTGTTCTGAATAATGACTCTACGGAGCGATACATTGCTCAAGGAGTATCTCGGAGTATTTGCATCATTCTCGAGGATAACTTGGAGATCCGTCCATTGGAGATTATTATCTGGAGTTTTAATGTTATTGTTGACTGTGGGTACTTGGTGCATTTGCTAATTGAGGTGGAATGAACTGAGTACCACTTGTTGGCCTTGGCGTGTGTGTGTGTGTGTGTGTGTGTGTGTGTGAGAGAGAGAGGTGAAGTATGTATGTGTGTGAGAGAGAGATGAGGCAAGTATGTGTGTGTGAGAGAGAGAGAGTGAGGTGAAGTGTGTGTGTGTGTGTGTGTGTGTGTGAGAGTGAGGTGAAGTATGTGTGTGTGTGAGAGGGAGAGTGAGGTGAAGTATGTGTGTGTGTGTGTGTGTGTGTGTGTGTGAGGTGAAGTGTGTGTGAGGTTAACCTTAACCATAGTATGAGGGGAACAAGAGTCAACACGAGTATTATGTGTTTGTCGTGTGTGGTGGAGCCTTGAGACCCATGACTGTAACACAATAACAGTGGTAATAATAATTCGGTGCATGAGTTGTGTTGTGGGGGACACAGCCCAGACTGTTGATTGGAGGAGGTGTGTGTTGGGCTGTATACAACGTTTATTTGGCGGCCTTGTCCCCCTGGCTATCCTCATCAGTATTCTCCAGGGCCACGCCGCCTTGTCAACCTCGAGCAAAAATATTTGTAGTAATGTAAAATGTTACCGTCTGTCCTGCAGAATTCTTTTATGCTTTTTTCCTTCGCATTTATTTTTTATGCACACACACACACACACACACACACACACACACACACACACACACACACATCAAGGTGTTGAGGGTTGAACACCACGTTTTTCTTCTGTAAACGTTTTCGAGTTGTCTTAATTAATCCTCCAAGATTCCATGTCTCATCTAGACAACGAATTGAATTTCATTCCTTCGTTCCAGTTTCTACCTTCCTCTGGCCCTCCTAACATACAGAACCGATCACACAGGGCATTTCAGTGAACGTTAATTCATTTTGACTTAGACGTTCAAGGCTTATCAAGGAAGGTGTCGTGTGCATGTTGACCTTGTATACATAACTCCCTTAAGTTGTGGGATTATATCTACTTAACTTCCTTGTATGGTTAATGTGGGATTGCATCTCCTATATAAAGCTACACTAGTGACGAATTATGTCATTTCTAAAGTAAAGTTATTTAACACGTCATCCAAAACGTCCTCGTACTCAAAGGGTTCAGTGGTTGTACTCCAGGGTTTGCTATTACGAGTAATTATTATAATTATTGTACCATCTATTATTATTATTATTATTATTAATACTATTATTAATATTATTGTTATTATTATTATTATTATTATTATTATTATCATTATTATTATTATTATTATTAATAATTGTATTACGGTGCGCGGTGAGGTGAAAAAGTCTACGGTGTTTGCTACCCATGTTTCACTTACTCTGCCGTATTAATGAGCTTCGTTCTTCTGTCATTAGACCATGCTAGGTGTAGTAATAGTGGTAGTGGATTATTATTATTATTATTATTATTATTATTATTATTATTATTATTATTATTATTATTATTATTATTATTATTATTATTGTTATTATTATTTAATAGTAAAGTAGGTGTAAAGTGACCTTGGTGGCCCCCCACGCCTCTGGCTGCCTGGTGGCCCGAGATAGGTGGCGACTGTCAACCTGACTTATTAGAGGTCATCAATTGAACTTTATATATATATATATATATATATATATATATATATATATATATATATATATATATATATATATATATATATATATATACATAAAGAGTAAGTAAAAGTAAACGGAGAACTTGAAAAGAACAAAGAGAGTGAGAGTGAGAAGGAAGAAGGAGCGATAAGAGGGAGAAGGAGGACTCAAGAACCAGAAAATCCAATAAGGTAAACGAGAGTTTCCTTGACCAGAGGATCACGACCAATAATGGACAAGAGTAAATGCCTTGTCGCCAAAGAGAAGCAATTCCATTAATATTCTCAACGTACTCCTCTGGCAGGACACAGCCATTTATTTTTTTGTCGTGTCCCGCTAAAGAACAAAATATGTGACTCCCTCAAATCCGTTTTCCGTTGTCTAGTGCAATGGGGAGTCGGGGCGCCCTGGGGAGCTGCTCCAACGAGGAGGGACGAGGCAGACACTCGTTATTTACTCGTGTCGGACGTTGGCTGGACAACCGCGTCATTAAGGGCTCTTGGAGAAGGCAAGTCCGCTGCCTCACACCAAATTTTACTCCAGGTTTGTTTTTTTATACGTTCCAGTTGCATTAAGAAATGCTTCGATCTTATATGTTTATTAAGACACAGTAAATATGATGCCACATATCCGCGTATTTTTAAAGTATCTTTGCTTGTTGTTTGCTTCGCTCCGCACTCACACACCTGTACGGTAGCGTGTACGTGCAGGTAACTATCTATGCTTGGTCCTCTTTGGTAGTGTGATCCAATTACCACTCGACTTACAAAGAAAAGGTACAGTTATGAAGTCATTCTTGTTGACTCCATACAGCTTGTTGGTGGTCCCTCTCCCGTACACAGTCGTCCTGGAGGTAAAACTACAACATCCACTAACGCTTAGGACATAACGTTCGTTGATTGGTCCTCATCCACCGTGACTATCACAGGTCAGGCTGGGGTTCACAACAGGTTATAGGAGGTACAGGTTTGGTTTAGTATAGGTGATATAGGTTAGGTTTGGTCGGATTAGGTTTGATTAGGTTTGATTTGGTTGGGTTAGATTGTGATTGGTGCACCTGGCAATGAAGGGGAGCTAGCGGACGTTATAGTAAGCAAGGAGTCAATTACCGCGCGTCGTTCCCTCATATGAGTGGATTCTGAGTCATAGCGACCTAGAGGGAGGAGCGTAATTACTGTCGACAACTTCCTTACCTCCCACCCAGCTCACCTTTCATTACCAGACCAGCATCCTCTACGGGGTCCTCTGATCATTTCCTTGTAGCTGTAACTGTTCTTGTACTCTCTCTCTCTCTCTCTCTCTCTCTCTCTCTCTCTCTCTCTCTCTCTCTCTCTCTCTCTCTCTCTCTCTCTCCATTTACGTCTATTTGGGATGTAACGAGTGAGGTGATTGGGAAGTCCCCAAGAGGTTAACATATCAACTCCTTCAGGACTTTAACCATTTCTCATCCCGTCTCCTACAGTGATGTCTTCAATAACCATTTTCTGGTCAATACATGTGTGGTCCACTGATCATCCGGGACTTGTTGGCCACTAACTCATTGTTCAGCTTCCAGACCCGTCATGCTTCTGGGCACACACACACACACACACACACACACACACACCTCAGCCATGAAGCCATCGAGTACATCATCCTAACTAAATCCCGTTGCTTAGTTTATTAGTCCCTGCGTGTTACTGAACCTCTAAACCAGTCGTCTGAACCGTGTCTTGTAGAAATTATATATTTATAATTTAGTAACCGCTTTTGTGCCTTGTTTATTTTACTTTCACCTGTATAAATAACCTTTGCTCTACACAACCCTGTATATTGGTGACGTTTATCCTCCGTTATATTCATGTATAAAAGAAGAAACAAGTAAAGATGAAAAACTATACTGTCGAACTTTCGTCAAATTTTTCCGAACTCGTAAGTCTTGCACACTTTATCAGCATTATTCTGAGCTGGGAATTTGCCAACACCCATTCCCTGACAGAATGCTTCAGCCTCTCCTCCCACTCAGAGTTACTCACTTCAGAATTTTCCGCAACTTGTCTGTTACCGACAAGCACTCACTACAATTTTTCTGCACGCAATATTGCTTGTGCCTTTGACGCTCAGCTCCAGACCTCCTCTCTCTTCACTCATAACTTTACCTCTTGACAACTTGGCCTATTTTTTGGGGGGCTTCGGTGCTCTAGACAATACAGAAGCCTTTGACAAAGTTTGTTATCAAACTCCTACAGCCTGTGACCTCACCACTTCCCTCATCTCACATCCTATTTTTCTTTCCTTCAGGCTCGTAATGGCCATACTGAGATGTGTTACATACTCTCGTCATACTAGATACACTTGGGCTCACAGAAACCTCACATAAACGAGTCTCTCACACTACAACTTTCTTCATTGTATTACTAAGACTTCCATCAACTGCTCCGAGATGACAGGGTAGTCAGGTTTCCACCATAACTATATTTGAGGAAAGATGCTGCAATTTTCGTGTGTTTTTTTCCTTCACATTTTGCTGTTGTGTTTTTTTTTTTTTTTGCACCTAAATAGTTTCACATTATTAAAGTAGCAAAAATACACACTAAACTAATTCCCTTAATTGAGTGATGATCAAGGTTAATGAGGTAATTACGAACAGGTGACCAGATTGTCTTGGTATTAGTCAGGTGTGTATATTACCTCTACCTGTAAACCTTTGGTATTGGGGATAATTTATATAGTTTAACTTGATTATTTAAATACATGATGAAGCCAGGAATTCAGTTCTTGTTAAAGTAGTATGACTGAGAGAAAATATCTGTTTTTTCTTTAAATTTCTCTACTATTTTCTGACAACATTTTCTTCTTTTTTAAACTGTAAATAACTTTTAAACCTAAACTTGGAATATTTCCCCCTCTTGAGGTCGCTTGAGAGGAGAAGAATCAATCTCCCTTGGTGAACTGAAGAACAATTAGATAGTACAGCAAGAATTACATTTTTTTCTATCTTGAAATCCTTGTTCATACATTCAGTACCACAGAGATACAGGAAACAACCAATTATCTCCAAATACATAATATAACACTAAATCACCCTGGATATGAGATACATGTGACATACAGGGTGTCTCATAAGTCACACACTATAGGAAAACTTATATTATAGTCGTATTTTTGTTATTTGGGGGGTGGGGTGGGATGAGAGATTCATAACTAGTCTATAAAAATAGTATAGATATTAACACAAGACGAAAGAAATTAATATTCATATACGGAAAGCCAGATGTTGCAGTTTACAATTAAAATATTCGAGCAATTAGTGTTAATTAATCATCTTTGAAAGAATTAAAGATATTTAGAATACTTCAAAAGTCGATTATGCTGTGACCACTTTATACTAGTGATCGTTTATGGTACAGTGGCTAGTGAATGTTTATGGTACAATGGCTAGTGAACGTTTACGGTACAGTGCCTAGTGAACACATGGGACAGTGCCTAGTGAACACATGGGACAGTGCCTAGTGAACACATGGAACAGTGCCCCTAAAATATGTATAAGTCTGGCAAAAACCTTGGAAGAATAATGAGTCCCCGACGATCTGTTATTTCTATTTTTTTTAATAGGCCGCCCGGGTATAAGCCATCGACCTGGGGGGGGAGGGTTAAAATAAGTAAAAATTTTGAGAAGAAAGAGTATGTTAATTTACACTACGAAGATGCCGGAAGACCAGCTTTTTGAAGTGAGACAGATTGTATGTTGTTACGTGTAGAGTGTGTTGCGTGTAGAGGTGTGTTGCGTGTAGGGTGTGTTATGTGTAGGGTGTGTTATGTGTAGGGTGTGTTGCGTGTAGGGTGTGTTATGTGTAGGGTGTGTTACGTGTGGGTGTGTTGCGTGTAGGGTGTGTTATGTGTAGGGTGTGTTACGTGTAGGGTGTGTTATGTGTTACGTGTAGGTGTGTGTAGGGGCATGTGTAGGTGTGTTATGTGTGGGGTGTGTTATGTGTGGGGTGTGTTATGTGTAGGGTGTGTTACGTGTAGGGTGTGTTACGTGTAGGGTGTGTTATGTGTAGGGTGTGTTATGTGTAGGGTGTGTTACGTGTAGGGTGTGTTTATGTGTAGGGTGTGTTATGTGTAGGGTGTGTTACGTGTAGGGTGTGTTATGTGTAGGGTGTGTTATGTGTAGGGTGTGTTACGTGTAGGGTGTGTTACGTGTAGGGTGTGTTATGTGTAGGGTGTGTTATGTGTAGGGTGTGTTATGTGTAGGGTGTCTTACGTGTAGGGTGTTAGAAGTATGGAGTGTGTTGAGTACATTGTGTGGTGTGTCGTGGGTTAACCAATGCAACTAAGTTTGGACACGATATGGTTATAAAAGCCTTTTCTTCCGTCAGTGAATGGGTGAGTTGATTAGTCAGTGACCGAGTGACGTAGAGAGCTGATGGTAAAGATAGAAAACGAATGGTGGGACGCTAACATACAGCGCCACACATTCCCTGGCGGTGGAGGATGTTACCATTCCTAAAATCCTAGAGTCAGTAACACAACCATCCAGATTTATGACCCATATTTGTCAGGGAGACCATGTACATTATACTACCTAATCTAAGCAGATTGTATAGGGAGTTCACAAAGCCGCTCCGAGAGGGACCTAATGTGGGCTTCTTTAGGTTTAATAGAGACAGATTTGGCATTTTATAAGCTTGAGGCGGGTGTTCCAGCGAGAGCGGTGTGGTGTAGTGAACATAGAGTACCTACCGAAAACCAAATTAGCTCAGTGATGTAGAGTAGCCTGTATGGCGAGGTATAGCGCACCAAACATTACCTGTGTATTCATCAAAGCCAAACTGTGTTGACATTTCTGAGGCAGACGGAATTATTGCTTTGTTAGCAGTGAGATTTACATTGACTCTCATGCTCTGAGGACGAGGCTCTTGAGTGCGGCGTCAGGGTGTGTTTGCTGGATCTCTCCGTAGGTCACTCCTACACAATCTAATAACTGAGACGCTTTGATCGTAATAATAAAGTTAAGCTTAGACTATTCTAGGATGTTCTGACAGGCTGTTGGCATCATCCGTCATGGCGGAATTCTCAGTATTAGTGTTGGAGATGAAACATAAACCTCGCCAAATCCTTCTCGTATATTTCTATATTTATGATCCTCGAAATTAACTTTGTGTTTCCCTTCAAAGCTGGAAATGGAACTTTTACTTGTTGTATCTGATGTAGAGGGTTTTTTTTTTAAAGTTCCTACATTAATTAGACCACTTCAGTTGTTTATGAATCACACGGACACATTCTGTGGTTCGTTACCTTAAAGTACACACTCGGTTTGTCTTCCCAAGTGGGTATTGGTTAGCATATACCGAGTTTATACGAAATTGGGTAGTTTGGCATATCACCATACTGCATATGAAGGTTAAACACCCTAACACTACCTGAAGGGTTTAGGTTTGGACGAATGGTGAGGGAAGAATGATGAATTACTGTATGATACGATTAGTGTGTGTGTGTGTGTGTGTGTGTGTGTGTGTGTGTGTGTGCGTAATCCCTTCTGTATCCATAGCACATTAGTCTGTCAGCGCGGCAATATTGAATCTTCTATGGCTACCCTGAACAAAACAGAATGACACGATTTTATATAATTACAAAAAAAATGCGCATAAAATATAATCAGAGGTAAATAATTCATCAGTAGTTTTGGTATGAGGAATTATTAACAAAGTCATTTTGTTTATTGATCGTTCAAAATATGTTCACCATGATATTCCTATCGACCCCATCAAACACCTTCACCCGTGGCTTACTTCCGTCACCCGCCATCACACGTCATCCTCCAGGCAGCGTCTTGATCATTCATACATGCTCCCTCATACACACTCCCTCCAGGTCACGTATTATCAGACCTTCTTTACACACAGCTCCTTGTCTTGATCTCTCTGCCCCCACCCCATGCCCCTGTATCCCCTAAGCTTCTACCTTATGTAATTTGTTTATCATTCTGCGTCCTGGACTCATTCCTCAACCTGGTCTCGGAGGGAAAATTGTGGGGGAATTGGCCACGCGTGGTAAGTGTCGCCCCTATGTCTTGTGTCTAGAGGTAATTTGCTTTTACCCATGTGTGTGTGTGTGTGTGTGTGTGTGTGTGTGTGTGTGTGTGTGTGTGTGTGTGTGTGTGTGTGTGTGTGTGTGTGTGTGTGTGTGAGGAGTCCTTATCTCTTTAGACTTGAATACCTGTAAGAGCTTATCCTAAGAGTGTCGCCAGGGAAGTGATTACGGCTTATCGTTTTCTTGGAGTTGAGACGCGACGATGATGATAACATTTAGAGAGTAAGAAGAGAGACACACGCAAATGAGCCAGGGATGTGTATCGTAGTACAAGTCTCCGGGAGGTACTGGTGAGGGTAGAGGCTGTGAGGTCTTGACATTGGCGATATGGTGAGAGGTGGTGCTGGTGCTGGTGGTGGTGGAAGAGTTAGTGGTGGTGCTGGTAGTAGAGATGATGGTATTAATCATGCTGGTAATGATAGCTATTGTTGTTGGTGGTTGTGGTAGCGGTAGTAGCAGTGGTAACAACAACAACAACACAAAACAATTACACTAAAGGTATCATCTTCATCTTGTAACTTCTTAGCTACTATTCACTTTTTGTAGGACTATCAATAAACTGTTTTTGCTTCCTCAGTATATGCAACGTACATCTGCCACCTCTATCCCCCCTGTTTACACATTCATGATATGCACATACACATTGGTTAGCTCACCCAACATATTTTCACATTTTGACACGTACATGAATAGTAATGGCTGTGGTAGTTGTCCCTCCATATCATTATATATTTTATTATTATTATTTATTATTATTATATAAGTTCTTAGGTAAATTAGTTAGTCTTCGCATCAGTTCAAAATAATAATGGTAGTTGTTTCACTCTCTCATATTGTTCTTGTTAAATTTCGTTGTCCGGTTATTGTTATACATTGTTTAAATTTATTTTTGTTGTATATTTTGTTTAAGTTTAATTATCTATTTTTGTTTCCATTATTACCTGAAGTGATTCGAGGGATGACATAATAGTGGTGCAAGACAAATGTAGAGAGAGAGATAGGAAGGAATGGAAAATAATTAGAAATATCCACACACACACACACACACACACACACACACACACACACACACACACACACACACACATGATTGGTGGAGTGTTTCTTGGAGTCTAGTGATCAAGTGTAGTGTGTGTTGGTTCCTTCTCCCTCTGTGGTATTGTCATGGTTCGGGGATCGTAGTGATGTAAGAATGGATTATATTATATAAAGATTATAATATATTGTGTTTCTTATATTTCTTACTGCAGAGTTCGATACCTTCACACTGGTTAATTGTAAGAGATTATGGTGAATCTACGTAGAAATTCACTCCACCACCCGACATTCCATGATTTATACTTGATAAATGATGATTTAATGAATTCCATTAATTTTCAACATCCATCTAAGTTATTGGTTATACTTTGTCATAACCAATCAGTCATTACCTTTAGTAATAATAAGATAGGATCACAGATACGGGCAGATAATTGCACTTACATTTATTTGTCAATCTTCCATACAATGATTTACAATTTGCATGGATATACGAATCACGCTGTAATAAAATTAATCTTCTAAAAGAGGGAATTTTCAACTTGGGGACACATGTGGTTACTCTACTATGGGTATGACTTAACAGAGCCTTAATTCTTCAAGTGATACATTTACTGTCAGCCTGGATTGCTTTTGTCGCAACCAGGCTTCCACACGTGATATCTCCACGGGGATAACAAACCTAGGTTAACACACTTAATCTCGTGTCGACGACTGTCCACAGGACGGAGTTGTGGTGGAGGACTCTGTGTGGTGTCCCGCTCCCTTCAGGAGGGAGAGGATAGGGACGACGTCTTAACCAACCCATGGCCAAGGGGATACTACTAAAAATGAGGTTTCTGGGGCGTGAGGCGATGAACAGTACAACATTGTCTCAATGGCCTCCCCCTATGGAAGATTATCATACCACTAATGGAAAAATATGTGTAGCAGTTATGGCTCGCCGGGTGCCTCATCTCTTGTAAACAAAGTTTGGAGTTGGTTGCGTGGGTAAGCCAAATGCAACCCATGACAGGTATCTTAGGAAGGTTTGAGATTGAAATGAAATCACTGTAGTTAATTTTTTTTCTCAGTGGTATATGATGATTGTGAAACCCAGGAGAGGAAAATAAAAGGGTAATAGAATCGTGTTTACGATAGATAATATACTGTAAGTATGTATCGTAAGAACAGCTATATATAACAAGATATGATTCTTCTAATTTTATTTGGTATCGATTTGGAATATTAAGAAAGGTACAGGTCATTAACACCTAATTAGTTATGGCCAGATTACATTCATTAAGTCATCGAAAATATATTTAATTTTTTGGGATGAAGTCAACGGGGAGCTGAGATTAAACTACTAGCGTGAGTTATCATGACACTTGGATCGCCATGCTGCCGAGCTTACACTTGGTATCGAGAAATTTTCTTTAATGGAAACTCCAATATACAACACCCACTTCCGCTCATCCTCAACCAGCTGTTCTCAAAGTGGATAAGGACAAGGAGGTGTTGGTCTCTTACTTGAATTAAGTCTTGGAAACTGTCGATTCACCGTCGGTGGATATGCTATCTACTTTAGGCTCGTTGATACAGAACCAAGGAAGAGTCTCCTGGAGGGCGAGGCGGAACTTGGGGTGGGAGATGGCGAACATGATGGGGTTGTACACGGAGGCCGTCTTACAGATGAGACCAGGCAGGGCGGAGACCAATGGTGTCACCTTTGACTGGTCGCCGAACAAACTCTGGGGACACAAAAATATTATAACGTTTTTCATATAACAAGGATATCCACACTGCACAGAAGTTACAACGATTATTCTAAGAACTATAACTATCATTCATATATGAATCATAAAGATAATTCCTACCATCATGACGACGTAGGCATAGGGAGTCCAGGTGAGTACCCACAGGAACACGTTGGCCACAGCAACCTTTGCGATGCGAACTTCTGCGCTCTGTTTGTTGGCATCGACGTTGGAGCGGAGATTTTCAACGTTCATCTTCTTGGCCTGGGCTCTCAAAGCCTTTTCGTGTTGACGAATAGCGCTCACAATTTGTGAGTACACGAAGATGATGGTAGTAAGTGGGATGCAGTAGCACATGATGAAGAGGAACAACGCGAAGGACTTGGTGCCCCAGTCTTGGCTGATGTAGTCGAAGCTGCAGGAGGTTAGGATGCCCTCAGGAATGTAGGAGTTCCAGCCGAAGAAGGGCCAGATGGCGATGGCGATGGAGTAGCCCCAGCACAACAGGATGATAAAGAAAGCCTTCCCGGAACTGATGTGTCCTCCGTCGAATGCCTTCACGATCACACAGTAACGATCGTATCCAATAGCAGCCAACGTCAATAGTGAGGTAAGACCAAATATGGCCCCTGTGAAGGCGTGAACCTGGCAGGCGAAAGCTCCCAGTATCCAGTAGCCGCCACCAAAACAGTTCATGACATACATGGGAAACTGTGACACCATCATCATGAAGTCACTGAATGCCAGATTGACAACAAACATGTTTGCTGGTGAACGGAGACTTTTCTTGCATGAGAACAGATATATGACCATTCCATTACCAAAGAAGGAAAGAATTCCCAGTATAATGAATATGCCTGCCAGCAGATAGTGCCACATGGGGTTGACGGGAGGAAACTTATTCCAGTGGGAGTGAATCAGAGGCTTCACGTCATCAGGGACCATGTCCATCAGTGTAAAGCCTTCGGGGTAGCCAAAAGCCACCCCACCAGCCCTATAGGCCAATACCCCAGACACGTTGACTGTTCCAGCAGCCATTTTTCCGACGTCTACAACAGAACTCGAGGTAATGATCGCTAACTGGTAGACGTCTTAGCGTGGATGAAGTCAAACTAGCGCTCCGTGGGTATTCTTTCACGGACTGGCGAGGAAGGACTGCGCATCAACAATCTAAACACTAGAATATATATATGTTGTAATATCGTGAATATCAGCCAATTAATGTTAACATGATTATGGGGCTTCTATTGACCTTTTGGTATTATATACAGACTTCCTTGTTCCGTATTAGAAAGTGATAACAAGGCAATTTCGGAGGAGTAGAGTGCAGGTAGCAGCAGAAATAAGGCTTCTATCAGTGCTTGGTGTTGTTGTTATATTCAATCCAGTACCGAATAGGTAATAAGTACTAAAGGGATTATTATCACCTTGCTGTTTGTGCAACTGTTCGTCCATTGGTCCGTCAGTTCTTACACACACAATCTTGTCTGGACGATAAAGTCGGTTTTTGTTTGGACATTTCAATACAACTTCACAAACAGACTCATGGTAGGTAGAACAAGAAGCTTATTAGTGTGGTAGCCATTCACTCAAAAATTCTTATCCGCATTCAGAATTTATGAGTCAGAAGTTTATGTCCCGTTGAAACCTCTCGCTTGGCCTCTCATAGCTCACACGAATGCTCATAATGACAGAGTGACTCATAGGTTCTCATAATGACACCGAGTGACTCAAAGGTGGTAATAGCACCATGTGATAAAAACTCAGTGACTCACGGGTGATCATAATGACACCGAGTGACTCACGGGTGATCATAATGACACCGAGTGACTCACGGGTGATCATAATGACACCGAGTGACTCACGGGTGATCATAATGACACCGAGTGACTCACGGGTGATCATAATGACACTGAGTGACTCACAGATGTTCATAATGACACCAAGTGACTCACGGGTGATCATAATGACACTGAGTGACTCACAGATGATCATAATGACACCAAGTGACTCACGGGTGATCATAATGACACCGAGTGACTCACGGGTGATCATAATGACACTGAGTGACTCACAGATGTTCATAATGACACCGAGTGACTCACAGATGATCATAATGACGCCGAGTGACTCACGGGTGATCATAATGACACTGAGTGACTCACAGATGTTCATAATGACACCGAGTGACTCACAGATGATCATAATGACACCGAGTGACTCACGGGTGATCATAATGACACTGAGTGACTCACAGATGTTCATAATGACACCGAGTGACTCACAGATGATCATAATGACACCGAGTGACTCACAGATGATCATAATGACACCAAGTGACTCACGGGTGATCATAATGACACCGAGTGACTCACGGGTGATCATAATGACACCGAGTGACTCACAGATGATCATACTGACACCAAGTGACTCACGGGTGATCATAATGACACCGAGTGACTCACAGATGATCATGCTGACACCAAGTGACTCACAAGTGCTCATAATGACCAATAAGTGAGAAATCGGGTTAATACAAAGATGTATAGAGAAAAAAAGAGCAAGAGAGTATGTGTGTGTGTGTGTGTGTGTGTGTGTGTGTGTGACTCTCCACAACACTCGGGGCAGGAACAACACAACCAGCAGCTAAAGGTCTTATTTTAATACACTCTCGCACCAAACTTAACATCAGGAGTGGAAGAGGAGTATATGACAGACGGACCGACATTTCACTTTATCTCCTCAGACTTTCAGTGAGGGGAATAAATTGATGAAGAAATAGAGAAAGAAAGAAAAATCTATACAGAGAAAGATAAAGGGAAGTGGTAGAGAAATACATATATTCAGCAGGCAGAGCAGGAGACAATAAACAGCAGTCTCTCCTTCGCTTACAAAAGCAATTTGTCGCTCCTCAACTTGGCCAGGAGGGGCGGAGGGTCTGGGGTTGACCACCTTGTTGACACATGCAAATCGGGAACTTTGGCTCGACTATTGGTGGTGGCTGGTGTGAGGACGCTGTAGAGAAGGGGGGGGGAGGGGTCTTGGTGGGGAGGGGAGTAATCCTATCCAGTACAGGTAAATCCCTACTGCCAACACACACACACACACATGTACGTCTTTCTGAAGCCCTCTAAGTAGAACATCGTACAAGCGGCTTCTTTGCTCTTACATTAGTACATGACCTCCACTTGGGGTTTACTTTTCTCTCATTTTTTCTTTTTTTTTTCTCTTTGTTTGTATTTTTGCGCTTCTTGTTTTTCCTGTTATTGTTATTAGTGTTGTTTATTTTGTTTTTTGTTATTGGTAATGCTTTTATTATTATTGTTTTATTATTATTATTATTATTATTATTATTATTATTTTTATACTTATTATTATTATTATTATTGTTGTTGTTGTTGTTGTTGTTGTTGTTGTTGTTGTTGTTAGTAGTAGTAGTACCTCATCACTGTGACCACCACCACCACCACCACCACCATCACCATCACCACCATCATCATCACTAGGGTAAACTATAATACCCTGTACACAGTAAACTATAGTCTAGTCATGTAAATTCAACTTCCTGTTTACTCATATTATTCACTTGTTTATTTTTCCCTCGCTGTTCCATCACGACTAAAAAATATAATGAAAAGTAAATAAACAAAAAACACGACACAAACAAACTGACAGACAGATGCACATGTTCACAGATACAATACGTGTATAGTTTATTCGCAAAATAATAATGACAAAACCATAACTTTATCTTCCACACAATTTCAGAATAACAAAATGAAACAGACACCGCCCCTCCATAAGACTGCACAGTATACACACGCTGACATAGATCTGACCTCCGTAGTTGCGTCTCACTCTTATGCACGACAAGCAGGGAGTAAATTTTCCCTCCCCCCTTGTGTGTGAGGGGAATAAGTCCGCGGCTACAGAAATCTTCCCTATGTGGGAAAAACGCGATATGGCAGAGATAAAATACGCTGTTTGTGTTGCCATGGGCGTCCAGTGTGAGGGAGGGAGGCCCTTGTTGAAGCGAGTTACGACCTCGTTGGCAGCAGGTAAAGCCCGAGCGCTGGCCATCCCCTAGTTCTTTTTAGTCTTAGTTTTGGACGAAATATTGGAGGTCTTTTTAGGGAAAAGAGGAGGTGTGTGGAGGAACGTGAGTCGTGTGCTTAATTCAGTGGTTCCCCCGCCAGGTGGAGGTGAGCTGGAATTCAGAGTTGGGATTTACAGGAAGGATAGATGGGGTCGGTGGAGGGGGTGGGAGGGGGGTCGATGATAGGGTGAGCCAGGAGACTGCTGTACTCACGACCCCCCACATGGACAGCGGGTTATGGTGATGCAGGCAGGGATAGTGTTGTGCATGATGATGGTGATAGTGCAGAATGAAGTGATGGTGGATAGGGGCTGTGAATGTTGGTGGAAGTAGAGACTAGGGATGGTGTAATGTATGGTGATGGAGGGAGGAATGAGGTGTTGTATGGTGATGGAGGGAGGAATGATGTGTTGTATGGTGATGGAGGGAGGAATGATGTGTTGTATGGTGATGGAGGGAGGGGCAACTAGCCTTCATTATAACGTTCATTCGAAACTGTGAACACTTAAGGTTTTTTTAGAAGAAAGTGATCACCTGAAGATGAGACACCCAAACGCTACCTAGGGGTCTAGATTGGATTTTGTTAGGTTGGAATAGGCTATACTAGGTTATGTTAGGTTAGGTTAGGTTAGTCATCAGGTGAAATAAGCGAGGGTGTCTAAACCTCAGGTGACTGGAACAAAGTTATCTCGGCTTAGAAGTGATTTACGTGTCTGCAAAATCTCCCCAATACACAATTGGTATGTTAAAAGTTGTTTTGCAATCACAAAATTTGGTGTGTTCATAAAAATACAGGAATCTGGGTGAAAAATTTGGAGGAGGGTGAGCCTGCCCAGAACCTATTGCAAAAACAAATAATATTTTATTTAGTAACATTTAGATATCTTTAAATCTTCTGCTATATTTATAATGTATCTGAGAAATTATAAATGTTACTTATATTGTGTACATTTTTTCTCATTTTCTGTAGCTCTTACGATACTCTCAAGGTTTATAGAGGTCCAACTCTGATGTCATCACACTTGCTGGTGGATGATTCTGACCTTATCAAAGCTAACTTCAGTTATAGCTTTGATACTATAATGTATGTAAAGTTGAAGGTTAATATTTTGTTTTGTTTTCATTATAGCTGTGATGAAATGAAATAAAGTTAGAGAGAGTTTATAGTCTTGTTGATGTGTGTTAATGTGAGGAGCTCTGACCATGCTAGATGAATGTTTCTATAATATATCAACATTTTCACATTATTTCCTACTATGATCAAACATGTTTAGAATCACTTATATCCTTCATTATTTTTTACTAACAATATCTTGTTATTTTTGGTACTTGGAAGTTATTTAGGGTAGAGCTCAAGAGTTACACTTCATGTTGAAATCCTACGTGGAACAATGTTATTTAATTTTGTTTAGCTATAGTTCACAGAGGTTAGTTTAGGTATTAAGTTAGGTAGATGGCATAGTAGATTATCATAATACCTGAGGTTTTTTCTACTATGAAGAGAGAATCAAAACATAAGAAGTCTATATTTACTCTAGGTACACAAATTTTAACTCATATAGAGTAGATAATAAACTATATAATATTGTGATAAGAACAAGGATTTTATATTTAAAGTAGGCCTATTAAAATGGGTCTAAATTTACATTATTAATAAGATCAGTATGTATGTATGTATGTATGTTGATAAAATCACACGGGAAAATGGAAACAACGGAGTACCTTAGCTTTCGTCTTTATTCAAGACATCTTCAGAGGCAACTGGATTACATGGACAGAGAGAGGCTTAAATATACAGGGTGACCTAAAAACATGAGGTCAGGTCATAATGATAACATCCACTAATCCCCACACCAACACACACGTAGAGGAGCTTAAGAGAAGGGTGGTGACGTGACTAGCCAGGTCAGGTCAGGTCAGAAAAGCTCCTCTACGTTTGTGTTGGTGTGGGGATTAGTGGATGTCATCATTATGACCTGACCTCATGTTTTTAGGTCACCCTGTTTATTTAAGCCTCTCTCTGTCCATGTAATCTAGTTGCCTCTGAAGATGTCTTGAATAAAGACGAAAGCTAAGGTACTCCGTTGTTTCCATTTTCCCGTGTGATTTTATCAAGATTTATCTTATCCACGTTTTCATTGTGGATTTACATGAAGTATGTATGTATGTATGTATGTATGTATGTATGTATTTATTCAGCCAAACGAAAGAAAACAAAAACAATCACAGCCTCAAGAAGAAGACGGTTCTCTGGAGACCATTGGTACCTTGTGCAGGCTTGAGAGGCCCATCACCCTCGGCTTTACTGCTGGGTCAAGGACTATCTGCTCACTTCAGGCCCACCACACTGATTGAGTCGACCGGCCGAGGTACTGTCTGGTAAACGACCTCGTTGGCCTAACAGATATTTCCAGGAAAAAGAAAAGTTATCGATACTCATGTAATGTTCATTGGGAAGTTATTATTTTTAAAGTATATATATTTCTTGTTTATCAACCGATCATCGATAAGCTCACCAACCCATAGTTTCAGCTCGTATGGGTTTGTGTCATACTTACTTTGACATTTTTCTTCTGTAATTTTTCTTCACATTTTTCACTTCCTAAATTTAATAATATAAAGTGTTTTTAAGTCGTTGTTGTGCTGAAGATAAATCGTGTTTATTTAGATCTTTGATTGACTTTCCGCACCTGCTTCATATGCCTGTGGATAAATGAGAGGTATTTAACCTCCTGATGATGATGATGATGATGATGATAATGATGATGATTGACTGATGATGAATGGTGATGATGATAATGATGTCTAAAGGTGAAAATTACCTTTAATCACCAACAACAACTATACACCATCTCCTATGTACAGTACAGTAGCATAATATACTATTTATTATATTAGTTATATTATATTATATTTTCTAAGGTATATTTTGTATGTAATTATGGGTAATTCTTACTAACTTACTCGTTTTGAAGTACTGTTCTTGGGTTAGGTTAGGTTATGTAAAATAATCTCGGGTGCCTAATCTTTACGTGATCCAATTATTCTCTTGCCTAACATGTATATCAGTGTAGCCCCGACAGACGAACACTTGACCGCGTTTTATGTATTTTTATGATTCAAACATTAGGACTGACGAAGATATGATAACTCTAACAAATTAATAAGATACAAAACAACAGTAAGATATTTGTAGAAGAGCGAGATTGTGGTAGACTAATCTTAAACAATATAACTTCAATCATTTTTTACTCAGTGTAATTGGAAAATATAATCAAAAGTACATATAAAACTTTTAAATAAAATATATTCAATATAAATCGTAACGAAAAAATAAATAAAATAAACATAATTCAGTAATGTGAGTTCAGGAAGGTTCAGTAGTCTTTTCTCTCTATCAAAAAAATAGCTAAAAAATTCGTCTTCGTGATTTATGTATATTGGATTAAAAGGAAAGGAATTGTTGTAGTAGGAAAGTATTTACATGTTCTGTGTCCCAAAGGTAAAAGAAAGTTGTTCTGTCTACTAGGAAGTACTTGGTTACCATAAATATAAACTGACACACACACACACGCACACACACACACACACACACACACACACACACACACACACACACACACACACACACACACGCACACACACACACACACACACACACACACACACACACACGAGTGGCTTTACATTCCCACACCTGTACTCATAACCTGTAATAAACAGTTAGACAGGTAGATAACTCCAGCGTATGATCTCTTGTCGTTTTTGTAGTGTCTTATACGCCTTTATTTATCACTAATTTGGTTTTTAATTTTCTCTTCACAACATAAATGGAATCTAATCCTATTTATACATTTATAAATAAAAAAAACGAATAGTCCAAATAGGATTGAATTCCATCAACTCTCTTAACATTTATTTACGTCTATAAACATCATTATTTATGCTTAATTACCAGCGTATTATTCTCGTTATCACACTAATAAGATTTACTCCTACTCAGTTTTTTATCCAGTTTAGCCATGAGAGGATAGAAGCTTAAAGGGGATTGAATTCCGCTAGAGTTAACAGGGAGGATGGTAAAAGGGTTCAAACCTCCATGACTCTATTGTCTTACAAGGTCATGTACAGTTTATCAGGAGACTCTAGGAATGTTCGCTTTCTGTCAGTCCTTCTGTATAACCCTTGAGATATTCCCATAAAACTTAGTCCAAGTTTCCAAGAAGATATAGCAGTCTTGCACACAGGTCAGGTGTTGTTATCACACGTTAATGTTATATTTTGTTTCCATCGAGAGTGTTGTGTTGTCACCACCATCTAGTTATAAAATTCACTATCGTACGCAGACTTAAATTTATGAGTGTTTAATAACTACAAATGAATATATATATATATTTATATTTATTTCATATTTTTTATCAGTGACGTATGGCAGAAAGCAGCCATTTCACATGAACGGGGCTTTTGTGTCAGCAGGGGTGAGGGAGCCAGGCCGCCGCGTGGTGTAATCCTGGTTTTAACACAGAGCGTCCTCATCCCCCCAGCCTTCTGCACAATTCACAACATATTGTTTGTTTGACTACACGCGGCTTTTTGTTCGCTGCCAAACGAACAGCAGTGCGTACTGGATTTTTGGATGACTGCTCCCTGATATGTTGTACAGAAAAAAAGAAAAGTTAGTTTTACGATTTTTTTTAAATTTAGTGATAGGATTAATTCAACTTATATTTTTTTTATATACTCCAAAAGCCAATTAATACGCCAACAAGTAAATATAAATTGCATAATTCTGAAGAATCTCGATACAAGTGACTTTAACAGTTAATATAATGTTATGGTGTGACAATACGAGTAAAATTACTAATAGTGATTTACTAAACTGATCTTAGGATTTGTCCTTTATGAACTAAAAAGATGACAGAGAACTTTTGTTACATCTGGCAATACATCAAATATAAACATTCCATTTTATACAGATAATTTTTATTTTATTTTTTTACCCTTTTCTGTTGTGTTAGAATCATCAAATGTTCCAAGGTATTATTATTATTATTATTATTATTATTAGTAGTAGTAGTAGTAGTATTATTATTATTATTATTATTATTATTATTATTATTATTATTATTATTATTATTAACAACGTGTCTTCATCGGTGACTTCTCATGATATATAAATGTCATAACACAACAATACCCTTAAATTATTCTCTCTTATCAGCCTGTAATAACAACAACGCCTTGATGCAAATTACAGCGAGTGTTTACAGAATGTGAGCAACATGTAATCGACAGAGGTGGATATCCTTTCCTCGAATTCTCTCGCTTGTGACTTTATATTCTAATTTTCCTGAAGTTCATCATTGCAAGGGAGAAAAACTATAGAATGTGTTGGTGGTGTTTGGGTTGTAGTGGGTGAGTTTGGGAAATGGACCCCAGTCTTGACGGATCAGACCCCAAGTGGATCCCAATAGTAAAGACCTCCGATTCTAATGGGTCTTTATAGTCTATTTTTTGGGGGTACCTTCAATCTTACTAAGCCTTCTGTCTTTGAATCCCAATCCTACTGGATCCATAATCTTTGAATCCTTATCCTAATGATCTCCTAATCCTATTTAACCTTAATCATATTGGTCTCAAATCCTAATGAACCTCAGTCTTGGTGCTTAGGTTAGGTTAGGTTAGGTTAGGTTAAGTTAAAAGTTAAGTTTGGGTTAGGTTCAGGTTCACTAGGATTCGGGCCCACTTGACCTGTTAACTTGCTTCATACACAGTACACGGAGGCAACTTCTCTGATACGTGTTTGCTGTACCTAATATTCCTTCCACGAGAATCATAAAGAATCTCCGTAGATCAGCCTCACCCTGACTCTTCTTCTAGTTACTGCTCATGAGTGTATTTACTGAAGGAATGGGAAGAGTGCTCGAGAAACATCACTTCATGCGGTCGAGTATCCAGCAGGGCCAATACTTCATCGTTCATCAATTTCTCGTTGTCTTCGTGTCTGCGTGAGCCAAGAGCCGTTCTGTTTCTCTTGCAACACGAGACAGGTAACTGCTGGCTTCATTATTGACCAGTCATCCCCAGCTGTGCACCACTTACATCCTGGACCACCACCCCGTCACCCTCTCCCTTCCTTCCTTCCTTCCTTCCTTCCTTCCTTCCTTCCTTCCTTCCTTCCTTCCTTCCTTCCTTCCTTCCTCCTCTTACCCAAATCTAATCAGCATCTTCCGGGTTCAAAGGAATTCTGTAAGGTAATTTTGTCGCCTAGTTGGTGCTCAGTAAACACATGGACTTGTGAGGTTAGCATCTCCGTATAATTTTGTCATCATTTTAGACGTTTTTTTTTTCTCCAGTTTTTAGTCTAATCCAGCGAGTTAGGTGCGTTTTAACATCACCAGTAACGAGGAAGATGTAGCCTACGAACCCTTGAGAACACAGACTCACTCTCTTATGTATGTCTCCCGTGTGTGTGTGTGTGTGTGTGTATGATGTCTATTAACCTATTATATAAAGTACCTATAACGCATTCAATCACATTAGTCTAACAGAGCATACAGTCAGGTCACTAGGTCTTTCCCTACTCCTCTCCCCCCACCACTACACTAGACAATGTGGGTTAACTCTTTCCTGGTATCCTCAACTTTCATAACTTTTTTCAGGAATCCTTTTATTGGTCCTGGTAGGTCAGGGGTCCTTAAATGACGTCATAAACCGGTGCAGAATTCCCAGGCAAGACCATCATAGTTAATGAGAGGAAAGAAGAGCTCTTACTCACGGGAGGAACACGACGATGAGGAGGAGAACGTGTGGGGGGAAATTATAAGACGAGGATATTTATAACATTAGTAAATGGCGGATCACTGATGGGGTTGGTTTTTAATTAGAGAAAATGATTACCGTATTTCTATCCTCATTCTGGGTCTTCAGTTTTTCCGGTTCTTTTCTCGTTTTATTCTTCCATTTCAATCTACAAAAATATCACAAGAAACGTAAGTAAACAGAAGTTGAAATCATTTTGAATAGAGAAACTACAAATTTCTTACTATTGATCGATAAATTATTATTATTTTTTAATCCTACGTAAGTTAAATGTATATAAAACTGACAAACCAAAATTTTAGTTCTAGAGTAATAACATCATTTTTATTGGTTTGGTAATACCCAACTTGGCCTGATGCCCAACTTCATAATGTCTAGACTGTATTATCGAAGCTTTTATTTTTTTTCGCTCTCGGCTTTTTTAAAACAATTAGTTACTGTAATTAGGACACATGATAGAAAAGGACGTGGCTATGATAACACATTAAATACATACTTGTTTGATATAAATTTAAGCCCAGACAATATTTTCCCTTTCGTTATTGACATAGAAGAAAATAATCACCCGATATGATGGATAATTTAAGAGACTTTTCCAGGTCAGATTTGGTGTTTTGTTTATAGATTTTAAAAGTGTTATGATGTTGGAAAGTTATTTTGGAAACGATGTAATGATAAAAAATATATAAATCAGTTATTAGATCAGAGAAGCGTAATAGACGACTTGACAACAGAAGGTGTACAGAGGAATAGAAGTACCACGACAAAATAAATACAATAATGAATGACTGGATAAAGACGAGAATAAGTACATGAAAAGGTAAAAGGAAGAATCTCTGAATGAAAGGCACAAAAGACAAAATAATTACTAAGACACTTAAGTAAAGAAAACCAGAGACTAGGAGATTCCGTTACACACAAAAAAGAGAAAAAAAAAATGTCTGCAACAAAAGGAGAAAGACTTGGGAAAGAAAAAATAAGCCCTTCGTACACGTATCTTTACTGGTGGTGTGTGTGTCCCTCGTCGGGTGAAGCACTAGGCGTCTGCTCATGTTTCCTCCGCCGTGATGGTTCATTTCGGTCGACTTTTACACCGTCCTCTTCTGAGTTGGTGCAAGTCGCCTGGCCCCTGATGTTGTTGACATGGCGGGAGGAAACTTGATGAGCAATTCCGCTATAATCTGGCGTACTATTGACCCACTCTCAGGAACAATATCAGTTTAATGAAGCACTCTGATATTTTTGGTTGTAGGGCCGAGCAGCTTCACGATGATGATGTAGTGTAGAGAAGAAGTGTTTGCCAGAGTAGGAGGTTCCAAACGGCAACGAGAGGTGCTGGGGAGGGGGACGAAGGCTCACGCCCTTAAAACAGTGCCAACGTGAGCATACAATAGCGCTGCAGTTTCCTGCCACCCCGCAGTGGCAAGTTTATAGAAGCTTTGTGAGACAAACGCTCGCCCGTCTTCTTCCTGCAGTGTGTCTCTTTTTTTATGGCACGAACATAAGAGTTAAGTTCTGTGCACTCCTGAAAGTCATCCGAGTCAGGTTGTATGAGGTCGTCATCCAAGTGTTCTTCACTTTGGTTGGTCATGAGCGGCTTAAGACACAAGTTCATTAGACTGGTTAATGGAAACGAGTTTAGGGGAAACTTGGTGACTTGTTAGTGCTGCTTGATGGCGGTGTTGTGTGATGATGCTGGGCTAACTTAATTGTTGAACTAAGTTTTAAGACTGGTTTGTGTATAATAAAAACATATTTTATGATGATGTTAATGTCGTTATGGTGATCTGCAAAAGTCTTCTTGGTTGAAAGGGTTTCTCTGCACACCGCCAGTCAGTGTGGGAGTAGGAAAATATGAAATCTTTTGGAAGGTGACTAACATCACGAAATTAGCTAATTTAGTTTTTATGGGAACTCGCTTTACTTTCTTAGTAGCAAAATGTATAAAAAATGCAGTCTTCTTTCTGAGATTATATTTGGAGTATATTGTACATCAGGAGCGTCAACACTGAACTCCAACATAAAATAACTGGTACAAGAATA
Source organism: Homarus americanus (assembly GCF_018991925.1). Classification (NCBI taxonomy): domain Eukaryota; kingdom Metazoa; phylum Arthropoda; class Malacostraca; order Decapoda; family Nephropidae; genus Homarus; species Homarus americanus. Next base: position 146,658 of record NW_024729998.1, on the reverse strand, counting down.
TTATCTGTTGTGTCCAGTTTGCACTTCCTGGAGAACTGTTATGCGTTTTTTTTTTCCACATAAAACGACACGAGCCACCTACACCGAGCCCTCTGAAGCGGCTGAGTTTGAAAACGTTGACCAAACGTGATGAGAACATTGCCGAAACGAGATAAACTTGGCTTTTCAATTCCATGACATCATTGGTGTTCAGCATTTTTGTTTGCTTGGGTTTGAACTGTTATTAGTCGTATATATTTAGTCACCATCATGTCTTTATTATACTATATGTACACAATCGTTATACAGCATTCCATATTATCGTCTTTAATTCAGTCTCAAACTAATATGATGTTGGTTTTCCTTCGGTTTACCATCTCCTGTGTTTTATTTATGGGTATTTCATCTGATCTTACAAACATGGATTTTTTTATTGTTATGGTATAAACTTAACATCATTTTGAATATACTATCAGCACGAGCATCAATAACATGTATGAGTTATACATCTGCACAATAACGTGAAGAGAATTAAAGCTAGGATTAATACAGCTAGCTCTTTAGCTTTGGATGGCGTATAATGTTGTGTTTAAGGGGCTGATCACCTGTGAAATATCCACAGGTGTACTAATTATATAAAAACTTTATTAACGCCAAAAAATAATCATTCTATTACCAAAAAATCTCAAAGTAATTATTAGAGAAAATAACAAAAAGATTAAAGTATATGCGATTAAAAGTAACGTAAGTTTAAGCTACCAACTATTGCATACATTATCAAAACGTACATAAGCGGTTAATATACTGGTGCCAGAATAAGCGTTATTAATTACATGTATATATGTACACACACATGCATGTCTCATCTCGCAGTACGTGTGTTTATGCTAATTACATACTAAATATATTAAACATATCAACCGTGACATTCTCCAATACTCCAGAGACATTGCTTGACACTTATGATGAGCTCTACTTAATAGTGGCTAGTATACATATATATATATATATATATATATATATATATATATATATATATATATATATATATATATATATATATATATATATATATATATATATATATATACTGTATAACTATATGTCTACTGTATAAATATGCAGATTAGGAATATATATTCATACATAAGATAGAGGGAAAGAGCAGACTCAGTCAAGGTTGTGGTACAAATCATCATAAAATGCCTTTACCTAAGAAAGATGTCAGAAAGTCGGAACAATACTGTTGACAGACTTGTTCACAAAAAAAAGAAACTTAATGAATATGTTAGAAAAAGAGAGACATGTTGACTCATTAGCCTTCCATCACTGACATATATTTTATTTAAGATTCGGTCCCAGTCACTCGAGAGAACAGACCGGGTATAAATGTAATTACAGTATTAATGAACCACATATAATTTGTCCTGGAAATAATTCAGAGATACAATGACTGTAACTTGGGCTGTGATGAGAGTTGGGCGATTATTAAAGGCTATCAATTTTGTATATAAAAATGCCTCTTATGTACGATATGAGGAATGAGGGCATTAAATAAATATTACTTTGACATTTATAGAGTCAGTGAATACGGCGGCTCGGTGTGGGTACAACACAAGCTGTCCCTCCTAAACAGAGTTGGCCATAATATATTACTACTTACCACAAACTTAACTTATAGATATTTTAACCGAGGCAATAACTTTACCACCTTTCTTTAAATTATTGCCAAGGCTGTTAGTACAGTAGCCTCCCTGATGCTAAATTTCCAAGTTCCAATATTTTTCTTTTTCTCGAATGGATAGTCGTACAATACCTTAAATTGTTTTGGGTATTTCTTATGTCGAAAACAGCAACAATCTTCCTTCAATAAAGTTTAAGTACTGTAACTCTTGGAAGAGGGAGATGAATATTTCTGTATTATTTCCTTTTATATAACATGACGTGTGTGTGTGTGTGATTGTATATGTATAAGGGAGAAACATTTCACCTGTTCCAATTAATTAATAAGGATTTACCTTTATTTCCCCCCTCCCAGAAATATTGTTAATTTAATACAAGATATATTATTATGTAATCTGGAAATAAAAGGAAAACAGAGGGAAGTGAGAACCATTTTAATACTTTAGAAATTTATCTTAGTTAGGTACTGTACTATAGGTTGATCCGAAATAATTACATAGGAGTTTTATCTTCTTACATCGTCGGTAAATAATTATTAACAAGAATAAGGAAGAGACGTCCTGATACGAAATCACTGAGGAAATAGCTTTAAATTTCGGTCTTATAAGTTTTTTTTTACTTTCTATTAAAACTGAAGTCGGGGCTTATCGTAAAGTACCAGTGTAAATGTGACGCCGTTTTATACACCATTCTGCTTTATCTTAAGACGGTCAGGCAACGAACGAACCTTTTGAGAATCTAAGTCCGAGTCCTCACCAAACCTTCCCCAAGAACTTTTATTTGAGGCGGAGCTTCGGGGGAGGAGGAGGAGTGAGAGGGGGGGGGGGTATTGTGTCTTGACCGTCCATTCTCTCCATCGGTATTCCCTCACAGACAACCTCCTCCAGTGTTTTCAGAGCCCCCGTCGGGATGTTCAGCGCCCCCCCGTCGGGATGTTTCTTTTCCTGCTGGCATTCAGGTCATGTCGTCTACTACTCCTCCTCCTTCGTCCAGGTCATTATAACTCCGTCAGGATGTGCTGAGCCAGGGTGCGTGATCGTCTGGCTCTGTTCTGTCACTGTTGCCATCACCACCACCTCCGTCTCTCTCAAGTTGGCCACACCTCATCAATGTTGTGTGTCGGTATAATTAACTTTTCTGTTGTAAATGTGTTTGTGTGTCCACCTGCGTTTGTGTATATGTGTATATGTTTGTGTGTATGTGTATATGTTTGTGTATGTGTTTGTGTGTAAATATCTACGTTTGTGTGCGTGTGTATATGTGTGCTTGTGCGTGTAATGTGTCACTAAAAACCAGGGTATTATTATCAAATCTCAGAAATTTCTCGGATCACTCAAATGTCAGAATTATATAACACTCAATAAATGTTTCATAACGCTTGTATTTATTTAACCAGTTGCAAGTTATCATGTAGTTCAGTACCTGCTAACATCTGAGGGACGAAAGGAACACTCGTTTAGCTAAAGTTAATCGTTAATTTAGTTTAAAATGGCATAGAAAAATTCATCCTACACTGATTTTATAAAAACAAATATTACCTTGTGAAAAGTAAAGTATAGAAAACTGCAAAATATAGAGTAACTGAGTAAATCCGTAGTCAATGATGAAGTATAGTTTGGAGTCCAGCCGGTAGGTAACGCTGCTGCAGACTATATAAAAGAGTACTAAGCAACTCTACAGCTTGCGGCATCAACAATTACCTCGTATATCATTCTTGTCTTTTTATATATCGTGTCTGTTTACCTTACACGTTCATTAGCTACAGGTGTACGTGCCGCAATGTCCTTTAAACTGCAATAGTGGAATATTATCGTGCTTAAAATGACTGTGAAGTGAGGTTTTTACTCTAAAATGACACATAATCAACTTAACTAAATATCGTGAGTTGTTTCAAGAGAGAATAACTACGAGAGAAAAAATACAGCGCAGGATTAAATCATAAGTGGCAGAAGGACTCCTGACAGGGTACAGCCTCCCACGTCATCGAGTGTCCTCTGACCTGGTAAGTACTGTACTGTAGCTTATACATATTTTGAAACACTCAGGACAGAATGACTTTGTACTCAAGGTCAAGAATGAGTTTTATTAAGAGGACAGCGATGATTGACTTGATAAAATTTAATGAACTCCTTCCTGCTTTGTTGATTTTTTGTATTATTATTAATGGACTTTGATCTTGACGATGATGACTCACCAGTTTATCCTTTGTTATGTATTTGAATGGTATACACAACTGTTTCTTGTAATTCAGATGACGCAAATCCATTGAAGAAGAATCAGTACCGAGCTAAAACGCACAAATTACACGGATTACGGATAAGTCGTAATGATCTTGTTATGTCATTTCGCTTGTGTTTTCTACTTCATAAAGATCCCGTCAAACAATAACAATTTATTAAGTTAATTTTTTTTGGGTTTTTAAACTTTCCATGTACACCTGTGTTTGTGTGTGTGTTCATTCATTAGCGCTGGTATGTGTGTTTGTGTGTGTTTGTGTGTGTTTGTGTGTATGTAATTGTATTTTTCTATGTATGTTGCTTGTTCGTCCCAGCCAAACAACACAAAATTTTCTCCAGTCACCAAACAAAACACAACATTCCACGAGACCAAGTTATTTGCATATTCTGAAAGCATCGCGAATTGATAGCCTTTTAAAGTTAATTTTTCTACTGGCGGGGGGAATGTTTTAAGCTTTTAATACAAAACTAAAACTCTAACGCCGTTCCTTTGAGCAAAAATATTCACCAAAAATCCCTCTCTCTTTGTGTCCAGAGTCTTTTGCCGCTTATTGTGGATGTTATTAAGGTTGTCTCCTGCATTATGTAACAGTAAAAATGCTCTGCCAGACACGACCTTTCTGACCAGTACACGACTTGCTGGACAGTGTGTGTGTGTGGGGGGGGGGTGGCTCTGCGTCCTTCACGTATTCCCTTTTGGCTTAGTATTTGTAAGGACTCAGTATCTTGTGTGTGTGTGCATCAAGAGGGTGATTACACTCAGTCCCAAGAGTAATTACGAGTGTCTCTTAATTCCTCAGAGTGACCTTGGCTAAAAGTCTTGTCCTTTGTCGTCGGAACATTAATCTCAGTTCACTTTTAATTGGGATATATGACAGCGTGTTTGTAATAAGGAGGCGACGTCGTGACACTGATATATGGCTCGATAAACCTTAATATGAAAGGGAACAAGACAGCTTTAACCTGTATGATGGATAATTGATGATTAACCTAAAATATAATGATAAATAATAGGTGACGATTTTTTTTTTAGTTTTTTCTTTAGTTTTTGTCAAATGTTCAGAGTCTTTTGTTTGTGTGCAAGCAGCTGGAAATTAAATGGCAGTAGTTTCAACGTCTAATTTTACTACTTTTATTAGAACGTTTGAACATATAATAATATATGAAACTGCTCAATAAGCTTGATGGTCCAATTGAGGCAGCTTCTGTTTGCTCTCAATCTTTATCCAACCTGTATTTAAGAGTTCCTAACTAGTACGAGTTAATGATGATGTTTGGTAACTTGTTCCACTCATCCACTACTCTGTTTCCGGACCATTGTTTATCTATTTCCATCCTAAGTCTAAATCTCTCTAAATTGAAAACCAGTGCTAGGTTACTTGTTCCTTCCTCATGTTATAGTTTTAAGTTCTTTGTTTTATCTCCTTTGTTTAACCTCATCTCGTATTTATTCACGTTGATCATATCGCCCCCTCACTCTACGTCTCTTTAGAAATTCATGCTTAACCCCCTTGATTATTTGTCTAACGCCTGGCTATTTTACTAAGCACAAAGGGGAGACCGAAGACTCTTATCCACTACTAAACCAAAGAATGTCTTAGATTCTTGGCTTGGTAGTAGTTTTATCAGTGAACAGAAACTTCATAATTTCAGCACATGATATAAATCGCATAATATAAATGAACTCCCAAACAGATTGCACGTTAAATGGACCCAAAAGTCTTAAATAGTGTCCAGCCTAACGTAACCAAACCTTAACCCAACCATACCTCCTCCAACCGAATTCATGACGAGTAAGTGCGTCGTAGTCTCCTTAATTTGACGGAGGCAAGTTAGCGTTTAGTGTAATTATATAGAGAGCGAAGCCTGGCCACTGGCATCCTTGCGAGATTACGAGCGAGGGTTACATGTGAGGGCTACGTCGCTGTGGAAAGCTATATAATAAGACGAAAGAAGGTTGTGCAAAGTGACCTCCCGCTGTGGGACTTAGAAACCCTAGTAGCAAGTGGCCGCGTTGTTGTGTAAGTAGCTAACTTACTTACATGCTCTCTTTTTTTGTGTTATTTTCGGGAAGACCTGTAGCCACTAGTAATCTTAGCATTGCATCATATATTTTACCTGTTGACGTCGTGAGGAACCAGTTGATCTGTGAGAAAGATTTGACTCCTTGCTGTATGTTTCGTGTTGTGTTATATATACTATATCCGTATTTACTATATATATCTATACAGGAGAAAAAAATCAAATGACGGGAAAGATCAAAACCACAGCCATTCGTCCTGTGTGGTTTCAAGTCACTGTTTCTCTGTTCGCGGGTTTCATTTTACAGACGAACTGAAGGACCCAAGTAAAAAGTGGCAACTCTTAACTCTAAAATGCCATCAGAGTATGAGTAAGTGTCTGTGTACAAGTGTAGTGTAAGTGTGTAACTGTAGAAATGTGTGTAGTAAAGTACGACTGTACAAGTGTGTGACTGTAGAAGTGCGTGTAGAATTTGTATGGCTAGAAGTGTGTATATGTGTCTGACTCACTCAACTCACTCACTCACTCAGTCCCGTGTTGGGTGGGAGGGGTAAATGGGAGTAGGAAAGAGGTGGGTCGGGTTGGGGAAAGGGAGAGAATAATTTTAGGTCCTGGTGTTTGAGAGATAGAGTGAGACACAGAGAGACACAGGGAGACACACTGTATAGTTTATCACACGATAAAAATCCAAACTCTCCTTAGATAAAATTTCTGGTCGGATCCGGTAACACTCTTAGCATTCCCAACTCTGCCCCACCCTACCCTTCCTTACACCCATCCCTTCCACCCGTCTCTTCCACCCATCCCGTCCTGGCCACCTTCTTAAACCTTTACCATCCACCCACTGATCATTCCTTTCCCTGTCCACTTTTGATCCTTCTCGTTCATCCTTCATCCTTCTCGTTCATCCTTCATCCTTCTCGTTCACCCTTCATCCTTCTCGTTCACCCTTCATCCTTCTCCCTTCATCCTTCTCGTTCACCCTTCAACCTCCTCACACCACCCCAACTCTTAATCTCTTCCGCCCACCAATCACACCCAACCTACGTCATTCCTCTCCATCAGCCACTCGCCCACACGCCTTTCCGCCCATGTTCCTACACGCTAGTTCACTGTCAACCTAAACTCTTGACTACACTCAACCTCCGCCCATTGTTATCCCTTCCCCCCACCCACATAACTCCCCCACCCACCCACCTCCCTTCCCCTCTCCCCGACACACACTTCAAATTTCCCTTTTTTTATTCATCATCACCTGACACGTTTTGCTACGTGTTTCTTGTCATTTTTCTTTCAACGGAGCATAAAGATTGTGGCTTTTAGTAGTGTGTCCAGAAGGTGTTTCCTCTCTCCATTGAATCTTCCATACCGCAGATAACTAGTCTCTCAACGGGGTGGAGTGGGGAGAGGTGGGGGAGAGGTGAGGGAGAGGTTGTGGGGAATGATATGGTGTCGGTGGAAGTGGGTGTTGGGAACCTTGTATAGATTGTGGTGAAAACAATGTGTGTGAGAGGAAAGGAGGGAGGGGGTAGGAGGAGAGAGTGTGAAAGAGGGGGGGAAAGAGAATGTGAGAGGAAGGGAGAGAGACAGGGAATGTGAGAGGGAGGGAGGGAAGGAGACAGAGAGAGACGCAGATAGACTGAATTCAGATAACTCCCTTCTCTAGGAGTTGCCCCTAAGACATTAATAAAGGATTTCCATTTAACCTATGGTAAGGATAAATCAACAACTCTCGTGGCTATAAAACACAAACATCATTTTACAACTCTCTCTCTCTCTCTCTCTCTCTCTCTCTCCATTGAAACATTAGCAGACGACGTGTCACATCTTCCCATTTTCGCCACAACTCGGCCACATGGTGATCAGATGTAGGGGAGGGGGTGGGGTGGGTTGGAGTGTAGTGGGGTGGGTTGGGGTGGAGGGGTGGGTTGGAGTGTAGTGGGTGGGTTGGAGTGTGGTGGGGTGGGTTGGAGTGTGGTGAGTGGGGTGGGTTGGAGTGTAGTGGGGTGGGTTGGAGTGTGGTGTGGTGGGGTGGGGTGGGTTGGAGTGTAGTGGGGTGGGTTGGAGTGTGGTGTGGTGGGTTGGAGTGTAGTGGGGTGGGATGGGGTGAGGACGCCTGCTCCACTTTTTATCTGGACAGTAGTTAGGCTGATGGAGTTGCAACACTTACACAGAAGAGAGCCCCATTTATCCTGACCATCTTCCCTCAGGCAGATATGGTTTCTCCCGGGTACGAGGTGCTGTTATTGTCAACGCTTTTACTGCTGCTGTTGTTGTTGCTGTTGTGTGTTAGGCGTCGTTGCTGAAACTGTCGTAGCTTTGTATACCGTTTGTTGATGCTGATAAATCTTTTGGTCGCTGCAGCACCCGTTGTTGTTGTGTTTTTATTTGTTATAACTTTTTTTTTATGTCTACTGGTCCTTCAGTTTTTGTTTTCCTTTTGGGGGAAGGGAGGGAAGGGGAGGGGTGGGGCAGCAGGTGTTGCATCAGCTGTTGAAGTAAGATTGATTTTTGTTCTTTTCATTGTTGTTGATTAACGAATTGTGTTAATACTGCATCCTTCATGCTAGTGTGTTAATGCTTCTTCCTGCTAGTTCCCTTGCTGGTGTTAGTGGTGCTTCCTGCTGGCACTTCATCACACCGGGCATCATACACTTTACGGGCCATCGACATAAAATCAAACGTTATTCTTACTACCCTCTGTTAGCGCCCCCCTCTTACCCCTCTCTACCTGCAGTGTTTTTGAACCATTTCTTGTTATTTCCTTATCCCAGTAACGCTTCAGTCACCGCCTTCAGGAGTGTTGCTGATAGAGTTGTAGTCGTTGATTGTTTTCCTTTATCATGATTAAGGACGTGAACAATTACTGGCCTTCTGATCCCTCGTCTTTATGTTGTTTTCAAAGTGTGGTGTTGTAGGTCATACGCAGCCTTAACGTTGACAGTGTAAAGCGAGGTTATGATTCTACACTGAGTAATTGGCCTAAAGTAGCATTAGTATGTGATAGATTAATAATCATATGGAGATACTGTACACTACATTGTTGTTTTGCGGCACTGACAGACACCTAGTTCAGGCTCGCGAGAAGTCTGTCCGTTCACGTTGTGTTAATTAATATTCTTTTCGAAGCCTTGATCTTGACAAGTATTGTTAACAAAATAGTTACATTTAACCTGTAGCTGTTGCTGTTACTGTCACTGCTGTCAGATGGTTAGGTTAGGTTAGTTTTAGGTTAAGTTAGCATTAGATTAAGTTAGTGTTAGGTTAGGTTAGCGTTTGGGTGGTTAATCATAAGGTGAAATAAACATGGGTGCAAATTTTCGGTGAATCCAATATTTCTCTCCAGGTAGCTACTGGTGGCGAGGGTCCTTGTATCCTGGTCCTCGTGTAGGCAGGTGTTGCTCTCTCACCCTCAGGCTCCAGGAACCTACTGGTTATCACCATACAACTTTATCTCTCACCAAAGGAAGTAAGATTTTCATGAAATGCTAATTAAGGGAAAATAACTTTCTTACTCCCATAGAAAGTTGATTTATGCTCTCATTTTCTTCCATAAATCATCCGAGACTCTCTTAAATCGCACTTTCTCCTCCAAGGTATTTCTGAAACTGGGTGCTGTTGGGGGTGGTGGTGGTGGGGAAAGGGGTGTGGGGGGACTAAGTTTTCCCTGCCAACTCTGGGGTAATCTTTTACAGCTTCCTTCGTGATATATCAATGAGCCAGTCTTGAAATTTACTTCCTGCCACGACCTTCTAAAGTCAAAAGTCCAGGGGTGAAGAGGAAATGGGGGGGGGAGAGAAGAGACTCAGGGTGGAGGAGGAGCTCAGGAGGAGGGGTAGAGGGGGAGGGGGTGTGGAGGGAAGGTAGGAGCAAAGGAGGGGGTGTGTGGAAGGGAGTGGGGGGCAAAGGAGGATGTTAGTTTAGGTTTGGTTAAGTTCAGTTAGGTTAGATTATTTTAATTTATAATAGTAATAATAATAAGCTTTAGTAAGATCCCAGTGCTCTCAGTTTCTCCAAGGGGCAAATAGTGTGTCGTAGCAGAGAGCAATAAAAGTAGTAGTGGTGGGTGGCTGGTTGGCGGAGCAATAAGCCAGGGCTGGACTCGGCCTTATGTCTGGCTGGTGTCACTTCCCCCGTCGCTCTCATCCTCCGCCTGGCGTGACCCGCACCTCCACAAAAGCTATATTGACTTTTGCCTCTCGCTGTTTCCGATAGCTGGAGCACGAGAAAAACAGCTCAAGAAAGGCAATGTCAGAAGAGCAACACGAAGCGCATTCTCTCCTCCTGTTTCCTTCTTCGTTCTTCCTGGACTCTCACACACAACATAGGAAAAAAGTGGAAGAGTGTAGCGGGTTTGAAGCACGCGAGATGCCTCTTCTTGTGTCCGCTGCGGCGACTAATCCAGGTTTTTTGGGGCTCGGTTTACTTACCTCGCCTTGCTTCCTCTGGGATAACACCCGGCCCGCCACTGACTTAAAATTTTTTACCCCCCGCGGACTTTTGTGTCGACTTTTGATATCTGTTCTTTATTTTGTCTTTTATGTTAGTCTTTTTGCTGTGATTTTTATTTGTATTTGTTTTTATCTTCGCCAATGCCTTTATAAATTGATTCTGATTTACCCGGGATTGTTGATTTTCGTCATTCAATTTGAACTTAGTTTTATACATTGTGTTACATTGGACTCAAGAACTCAAGTGGAAATAATTATCATTCTTTCCGAGTTGTCATTTTTATTAGTGTACTCAGTTTATGCCCAGGTAAATGAGATGAGTTGTTCTTATTACGTGTCTCTACGCTGTGCAGTTTACCTGGGGTTAATTAGTTTACCTAGGGCTTAGAGTTGGGAGTAGTGTATTTATTTCTAGTATGATCATTCTCAGAGTGGAGTGTACATTAGTATTGTGTGTGACTGACACACACACACACACACACAGTGTAGACAGACACACACACACACACACACACACACACACACACACATTGCAATACAGTACTTTTAGTTTTGTACGCGAAGCTACATTGATTTTGTATGAATTTGATTATGTTGTGGTTGATGGTTGGGAGGTGGTGGTAGTGATGGTGATGTGGTGGTGATAATGGTGGGGAATTGGTAGTGATGATGGTGTGATGGTGGTAATCGCAGATGGGTGGTGGTGATGATGATGGTAAAGAGGTTGTGGTGATGGGGAGGTGATGCTTGTGTTTAGACCAACTCTTACCAACACCACGAGCATGTTGTATGTAAACAAGACAACGATTGGTGAGTGTCTTATCTGTTGTGTCACCTGTTGTCTTTTGTGTTACCTGCCGTGTGTTGCGTGGGGTCAAAGGGTGGGTTAGATGGTGGGTTGGTAGGTGGGTTAGGGGTGGGTTAGTAGGTGGGGTAGATGTTGGGTTGGTAGGTGGGTTAGGAGTGGGTTAGTAGGTGGGTTAGATGTTGGGTTGGTAGGTGGGTTAGGAGTGGGTTAGTAGGTGGGGTAGATGTTGGGTTGGTAGGTGGGTTAGGAGTGGGTTAGTAAGGTGAGGTCAAGTGATTCTGCTGCAGAGTATACATTGAGAATTTAAACAAAATACATTTGTGTTATAAATGTAGACTAAGTACTGTATTATCATGCTTTAAAAATAGAACCTTGATACACTCCATTGCATATACAGTTTATCACAGTGAATTGTATATAGTTCACACAGGCACATAAAATATACATACCGGTATACATGGCGGCTATACACTTTTGATATTAGAAGCAGACGTATATCTAGCATCATCCAGTCGCGTCAATAACTAGGATTGCTTTGTCGAGGGTTTAAAAATGTGTTTGAATGTTATATAACTGTTTATATGATGAGGAACTTATTAAAAATATTGACACTGATTTGATGAATAGAATCACCCTTGTTGTTATTATTGTTCTTGCCCCTGTTTTTGTTTTCTGTTGTTGTAAATTCTCGCATATTACTTATAAACTGTTTTGTTATTTATTTATGTATACAGAATTTAGCTCTTGGGTTTATTCTTGTGTAGCTTTAAAATATACCGTGAAAAATATTCCCCCTCAAGTGTAAATCCTTTTAATTTCTCATGGATGGTGATTGAAGCTGTATGGGTATAAGGATCAGTAAAAGATGCCGCAGTATAAGGATAGATAAGGGTTAGAGTAGTAGGGCGTATAAGGTTAAAAAAAAATATCAGCCAAACTTTAAGAATACAATGGTATAAGGCAGTGTATACCGTGGGTGTTTCCCTGCCAGTAATACGGATCACAACTAGGTTACAAAAACGCCTCCACATTGTCTGCCGCGCTGTGATGCCTTTGAGGAGCAAAACATAGGCTGAATCTTCTTCACAGTGAGAGAGTGTGTGTGTGTATCTGGCTCTCAATGGTGGCGGTGGTACAGGGATTGTCGACACCATATCGTGTTTGTATTGAAGTGATTGTATGGTTTCCTGTATTATCTCCAGCTTTGTCAGCATGATTGTATTAACGCTAATCATCTTAGTGTATTTTAATCATCTTAACCTCAATCCCTTTAAATTGAATTATATCTCTATAGACATTTACGGCACAACCCCACCTCCACCACCATCATCACTACCCACCACCACCGCCCCTCTTCCTCTTACTTATCCCCTCCTCATCTTCGACCTCTTTCTCTGTTCCTCCTCTTCCTCCTCCCTCTCCTCCTCCTTCTCCTCCTCACCATAAGGATGAGTGTTAGGGCGTCTTCAGCCTTAAACATGGCGAGGTTTTTATATCATCCAAACTCTAGCGAAGTAAAAGAAGAAATGCATAATTAAGGAAATTCATGAATAAATTTATTGCCTGGCACCTCCTCTTCGGGTGCCAGGAACACGATAACGTATGGGGCTGAGTTTTCCCATCACCTGCCTTATGAGACAACAGGTGTTTCTTTCTCACCTGTATAATGTTATGATTAAAGGTGTTTGTGTTTCCAGTTTGGTGTTCGTGTTAGGAATAGTTTTCTCCCGTGTATAGAGACAACATCTGTACAGTGTTAGTGGATTATTGCTGACTATGAGTAGGTAATAACTTATCGAAGAACAATACAAAATAATAATAATTAAATCTCTCCTAATTTTTTGTATTGTAGTTTACAATTTAAAAAGATATTATCATAAAATAATTCCAATAAAGGCGAATAGAGGGGCGGAGAATCGTCAGGGCGTAGCTTCTATACGTATGTCAGTGGACAACTAGTACTGCCAGTAAGACTCAGTATTGTTAGCTAATGCAAGAGTCAAAGGAATATGCAGCGTCAGGAAGGGAAGGAAGGGGGGAGTGAGGGAGGGGGGGACTGAAGGAAGGGTGGAGGGTGTCAGGGAGGGGGAGTGATGGAAGGCTAGAGGGAGTCAGGGAGGAGCTAGGGAGGTGGTATAACCCGATGGTGATCAAAATTCACTCGGCATTGTCCTGACTTCATGTAGGAAGGGAGAGTCCTGCCCGGTTAGCTTACCTGCGGCCATTACCTTCTATTTCTCACACTTACCCTTGAAAGACACACCTGTAGCGTGTGTGTGTGTGGGTGTGTGTGTGTGTGCGTGTGTGTGCGTGTGTGGGTGTGTGTGTGCGTGTGCGTGTGTGGGTGTGCGTGTGTGGGTGTGTGTGCACCTTCGTTATCACACCATATATATCCCTCAGACACACCGACGCGCCTCACAAACTTGGACATAAGAGAAGTTAAAAACCCTCATCATTTTCAGAGTCTTTCCAGCTTTAGAAATTCGACCCGAGTGCCAATTATCCATCGGTGATCAACATAGTCCCAATTAACTGGTCTTTTTATAGATTCTTATATAGCTAATGTTTTTATTTTCAAGTCTCGCTTATTGAAGAAAAAAAATCAAAAGAAGAAATAAAAAAAAAAGTTGTAGCGCCTCCTTGAAGACGCTTAATAATGACTCCTCTGATGAGTGGACTATCGGGATGTTTTTTTTTCTCCCTCTGTTTTCAGGTATATTTTTAGCATCGGGTATCGGCTCACCTGTTGATTCATCTTGTTAAGGGAGCGTAGTCTTCGCTTGGATATTGTATGGAGGTGTGAGACTGAGAGAAGCGCATGGAGGGGGGGGGGACATGTGGTCGTCTTGAAGGGGTTTATCTATCTATCTATCTATCTATCTATCTATCTATCTATCTATCTATCTATCTATCTATCTATCTATCTATCTATCTCTTGAGGCCTTGGTTGATGCTGGTGTTAGACATGTATTGCAGAGAAGCAGGTGACCCCCAGGTGTTTAGTGTTGATGGTAATTATGACTCGATTCTCAGTGAAGCTTGATTGACCTGTCGTTGTAGATGACCCGGTACATGAGTATTGATGGTTGATGACAGTGACGACTTGTGCAAATTGTATATACGATACATATACATAGTGTGGATAAAGTAAGATTCACTATGTATACCGTGTTTGTATATTGAAGGATACGATATTTTATACGTTGTGTGGACGGCAAGAATCACTATATATATACAGTACTATATATATTCTGGGATTTGATTAGATACTTAGGACTATATTTAATTGTTTTAGTATTTTCTTTTGTTTTTTTCCTCCCCACACTCTTGTATTACACTACTAATTATTTCTCTCATTCGTTAAATTTCCTCATTTCTTCATTCATACCGCGTAAGGGAAGAGAGAAGGAAATACAATAGGTCGATAGATAAATACAATGAGTTCAAACAGTCTTCTAGTCATAGTATTTACAGTAGATATTAAAACAGATATAATATAGTATCAAACACCTTTGTAGTATTAATAAAACATAGTCTGTTCAGTCGACACTTTGATGAACACCGTAATTAAACCGAGGCAATAATTCTGTTCAACTTACAATTTATAGCAAGTGGGTGTGGGTGTGGGGGGGGGGGGGTCATGCTTACGTCATACATCACCGCCCGCTTTTCCACGCTGGCTCGAGTGATGGTCTAGCGTGAATAGGTATGAATTAATTAATGATTTAACGATCTCATTTGTTATCTTCCTTCACTGTGCTTAGTCGCTCGTTCGTTCATCCGCCTTCACCGTCTGTAGAAGCATCTTGACGATGATTGGCTACTACTGAGGTTGCTGAAGCCAATAAGGTTGCGAGGAATTGTGTTTGTTTTTAGTTCCAGGGATTTCCGCTAGAGGTAGTTTCTGTCTGATTTAGTTTTTTCCCATAAATCAAACTTAAATGAACGTAATCCAAGGTAACGTAACTTAACCTAACCTAACTCATCCAGGTAAAGTTAGGGTGGTTATTCTTTAGGTGAAATCAACTAGTTTAGATTAGGTTAACATTATGGTAGCTAATCTAAAACTGAAATAAACTAAGAGTAACTAATCTTCAGGTGATCCAAAAAGCTCACGTGAATTATAGAATAAATAATTATGTTGGAGAGAGATAAAAAAATTGTCCCATGTCTCTCAACATTTTTACCCCCACAGTTACGGCGAAATAAATTTGTGTTGAAAAGAATTATAGAGAGAGACAGTCAAGGGTCATAAAGCCAGTGAACACATTATTAAAAATAGTTACTTTATTGTGAGTCATATTTCCTCTCGTGAAATTAAAATTATAATAAAAACATAAAGAAAAAAAACACTAAACGAAAGCTAAAGGAAATTGAGAATATAGAAGTAGAAAACCAGAAATCGGGAAGAGAAAAAAGAAGAAAAAGGGAATGAAAAAAAAATGTTGGAGATAGAAAACGAAAAATAACCTAGTTTGCTATTGACGCTGGTGGTGAGGACTGTGGCTTGGAAACAATAGGGAGGTCGGTGGGCTGAGGCAGGACACTAGTCATCCTTACTAGTTCATACAGCAGGAGTTGGGAGAGAGGGAGGGAGGGAGAGGCTGCTCAAACAAGGCATTATTTTCCCCCATCGTGTATAGATAACTTGGAAATATAACTTGTGACAATGGGAGTGATTATAAACACTCATTTTTGTGGTCAATCTTACTTTGGTGTTCATTTTTTTGCGGTCCGTGTTAATTTTTCCATCTATTTTTTTGCGGGCCATCTTAGTTTTGTCGTCCGTCTCTTACAGTTCATCTTATTTTAATGGGTCCATCATAATCTCACTATCCAAATACTTATTCATGCCGTCCGTCTTATATATTTCAATGCTACTTTTCAATCCAATCCCTGAAACATGTCCAGATATGGTGACCTCTTCTTTACCTACAATTCTATGGATTGAAGGCAGTAATCAAAAATCCATGTGCTATCATCACTATTTAACAGGATATCGTCTCGTTGTTGTCAGGTTTCATTGGCTTAGCATCCCTACAGCACTTCCCTTATACACAATTGAAGCCCAGAATAGGGGATTGAAATGTGTCGTGTGTGTGTGTGTGTGTGTGTGTGTGTGTGTGTGTGTGTACAGTATGTATGTACAGTATGTATGTATGTATGTATGTATGTATGTATGTATGTATGTATGTATGTAAGATAAAACTATACCCCACTAGTTAGGTTAAATTCTCTCCTGATATACTCAACTGCTATCATGGCCTACAGGATGTACTCTTAATATACTGGAGTGTTATCTTAAGCCTCTCTCCTGTTCCTGGAGCCTAGTAGTATATTTTAAGTTATCGCGTGGTTATCCTTAAGTGTATCTAATTCCCTTGTTATCTTAGTTACTTGTTCTCTTGGTTATATTATTCTCTGGGGGGTTCTCTTTTCTTATTTTATTTCGTTATCTTCGACTTCTCTGTGTGTTTTCTTTATTACTCGATGTTATCTTATTCCTTCTCTTTATATGTTTGATTAGTGTTATCTCTCCATCGTCTTCTCGGTTATCTTATGTCTTCTTCTCTCTTTGTTATCTTCTTCTCCCCCATTCCTCCCTTTAAAATAACTAACATATCCCCCTCCCCCTTCACCCCTCCACATAAATAGTAACTCTCTCCTCTAGTAACCTAACCTAACCTAACCTTTAACTTTTACGTCTCTTTGACTTCATGTTTTACTTTCCAATACATATTCGACCTCTGTATATGTATGGGTCTGTAACTCATCTCCACACACACACACACACACACACACACACACACACACACACACACACACACACACACACACACACACACACACACACACGGCGCCATACCTCAGCTCATTTCTAGCTCTCTCCCCCTAACCAATAAATTAGCCACAGATCCACACCACACACAGCTTCTGACACCCACTACTCTGTAAGGCTCTTCACCTCTACCTCCCCACAACCCCCACTTACACCCTCTCCCCTCCTCTCCCCCTCTCCCTCCCCCCTTCCCCTCCCTCCTCCACAGTGCTCATGTCCTTCTCTACCCTTCCTCTTCTATATAAACTTGTCTACGGATTTTATGACACCATCTTTGTAAACACCATCTGCTGCCTCTAGGAAGGTGTTGTGGTGTGAGATACAGAGTGGCAGCGACTCTTCTTGGCTGTGGGGGCGTTATGGTCCCTGGTGGGTGTGTGTTGCTTTCCCTCAGCTGTTTACGTATGCAAATTGTTTATCTTAAGTCTCCAAGAACAAAGACACAATTCCCTTAGTAATCGATGTACAGAAAACTCTATTATGGTGTAAACTAATATGTATATAAATAAGGAAGTGTGTGTGTGTGTGTGTGTGGGGGGGGGGGGTAATAATGTATCGCTTCAATAAATCTTAGGCAGTCATATAAATCAACTCCACATCTTCGCTGATTGTCCTTAAGCCCCCATGGGAGCTCTGGACCAATCAGTAAGCTCGCTAGAGAGCCACTGAACCTTCTAGCCAATCAGTGAAATCTTTATTCTAACTTAATTATCTCAAAGCCAATCACCGGGCGAGTTAATGGTGCCTGTGGTATTAGACTTTCCTGAACGTAATACTGTGTACTTCCAGCTCCGACAGAACGCCAGCACGAGCAATCACCAGCGTCAGGCGTTCCACTTCAACTCAAATGAAATATTGATGTATATTTTGAGACGTACGTTCGCTCATCAGTGTTTGAATTAGGTAAGGTAAGGTAAGGTATGGGTAGGTTAGGTAAGGATAGGTTTGGTTAGGTTAGGTAAGGTATGGTTAGGTAACTTTTGGTTCGGTAAGGCAAGGATTTCGTAAGGTTAGGTTAGGTTAGGTTAGGTTAGGGTGTTTAATCATCAGGTGAAATAAGCTAAGGGTGCCTAATCATCCACTTGACCTAACATATTTATTATAACATCATAATTTACTGTTGTTTACTGCTGAATTGTGTTCTATTTATCGTATTTTCATTATTACTGTATTCTTCAGTTTAATATATATTCTACCATTAATCTCAGTTTATCATATTTTCCCCATTTACCCATAATTTACTATTTATCCCATTGAAAATATTTGTCAATTTTTCACCCGTAGGAATTTCCATCTATCGTTTTTGACAACATGTGTATGGGTCACATATCCAGATTCAGCCTTGCGGAAAACTGCCGACTCAGCAGGTTGACAAAACTTCAAGCATACGTTCGAGAATTTTTTCTTTTTTTTTTATCCTCTTGGGTTATATTTCTTCACGTAACCATAGAGTAAGCTGTGCCTTTCTGCACCATTTGGCGGTCAACATGTGAATACCAGTCAAGTAATAATCTTTAGCCTCAACGTCAGGTTTGTGCGATCGAGAAAATGTTTTTGAGTTCGTATTCCTGCAAGTTTGGGAATGTTATTTTTTGGTATGATAATGTTCTGACTCGTGTATTTATGATAAGTTTTCACTAGTGTGTTTATTATATTAACAGTTTTCTTATTGTAGTGTTTATTATATGTTTATTCTGATGGTATTTATAGAGAGAAAATTTTAAGTAAACAGTTGATTTTGAAGGATAAATCGATGGGTTTGTTTATTATTGTATTTGTTATTGAAATATTGTTCCAACTGAGTCATTTGTTGAAGGTTTATTTAAGTTAAAGGTTTACAAGTCTTGTCTATCTGTCTTTCTTCTCCTTCTTCTTCTTCTTCTCACACTTTAATCAATCATTATTCTCCCTTTTGAATCGAGTCTTTTTTCTTTTTTTCTATCCTATTTCCTGAATCCTCTAGAGGTATTTTCTCCTTCTCTGCTATGCTAAAGTTGTAATGAAATATAACTTTTTTTATCCCTTTTTTTGTGTTCTGTTCAACGCTTCATATGCAAATTTCGATTATTTTTATTTTTCCTTTTTTTTTCGTTTCGTTTCGTTTCACATTTCTGGCAACACTGCGCTGACGAAGCTTTT
>NW_024729998.1:95000-122500 GCF_018991925.1 Homarus americanus | reverse complement strand
ATCAGATACCCACCCCACCCCACCCACCCCACCCCACCCCCCACCCCACCCCACCACACCACACCACCACACCACCACACCACACCACCACCACCCCACCCCACACACCACCCCCACACCCACACACCACACCACACCCCACCCCACCCCACACCACACCACAATTCTCACCCAGATACTCTTAGGTTCCGGATCACACATTGGGTCGCTAACTTCCTGTATCGAAACTCCCAATTTGGCCGCCGTTCACAACACTCGCTGCCCCTGACGCCATGCCACTCTGGACATATTGGGCATTGTGAACGGTGATATTGTGAGCACTATGGACGGTGATATTGTGTCCGGTGTCCAACCAGTCGTGTCCCGAATTTCTAAAGATTTGCACATTAAAGTTTTCATCTGGTTGTATGAGGTCACATCCAACAAACTCAAACATTGAACGAAAAATGTCTTTGAAATCACACTGAGCCAACCAGGTGCAGTTTGTTGTACTGTTCGTTACCAAAGAATCTCGGTGTACTTTCGACGCCATATTGTCTCTCTTTCAAGGTAACGAGGCTGAAAGAAAGAGAGGTTGAGACAAATAAGTGAGAGAGAGAGAGAGAGATATATATTAGGACATAGCTTCCTCCCTGTCCGTCCACTACAAGGCGTCTTACCCCTCCTTCACGGCATAACACCTCAGACCACGATTATTCAGTGCCACTTACCGTCCCGTCAAGGTCTTAATGAAGATGTACTCACGACCTACTCATTACAAACGCCTGCCTCTAGCTAATGGTTCTTATGTATGTATGTATGTATGTATGCATGCATGTATCTACACCTCTTCTCTACACACCTACACCTCGCCACTACACACCTACACCTCGCCACTACACACCTACACCTCGCCACTACATACCTACACCTGGTCTCTACACACCTACAGCAAGACCTACAGAATTAAGGGGCCTTTTAACCTTCTTCTGGCATTAAGTCAACGCGCTAATGACCGGTGGTAATTGGATCATTAATCACAAAGAAAAAAACACTAATAGAACTTGGAAAAAATTAAGATTTTGTAAGAAGACGGGAAGGTGTATTGTGTGTGTCGGGAGGAGGAGGAGGAGGAGGAGGTGGTGGTGTGTGTCGGGAGGAGGTGGTGGTGGTGTGTGTCGGGAGGAGTAGGGTGTGTGTGTGTTGGGAGGTGGTGGTGTGTGTGTCGGGAGGAGGAGGGTGTGTGTGTGTCGGGAGATGGTGTCTGTAAAAAAAAATCTTCCCGTCCTTCAAATCCTCTTCTCCCTGGCCTCCAACATCACATGTGACCTCCAAGACGCCTCGTTAACACCAAGCTAGACTGACCCTGACCTCGCACCCTCAAAGAGCATAGACTGGGGAGGGGGGGAGGGAGGGGGGTAATCCGCTTAGTAAGGCATCTCGACCTGGTGAAGGACGAGGGTGAGAGGGGAGGGTGTAAGGGTGAGGGTGAAGGGCGAGGGTGAAGGGTGGGGGTGAAGGGTAAGGGAAGGGGTGAGGATAAGGGGTGAAGAGTGAGGGTGAGGATGAAGGTTAGGTTGAGGGGGAGAGGGTGTACATTAGATTAAAACTGAACACCTGGCGGGCAGTTTAAGGACAGTATGGAGACATTACACTCAATATTAAACCTTTATTACTCGGTAAACAAAGAGACAGAATGATCAATATTACTCTCCAATCACTTTGACTTCCACACATTAGGTACCCATTCTCAGCTGGGTGGACTGAGGGGTGCCACTATAAAGAGACGGTGCTGATGTATATTGTTAGTAAACACGATTAATATAGTAGTGGTTGTCCTATCAATGATCAAATCTAGAACTATATTCAATGATAATTTTGCAACTTAGAGACACTAGCCACCTCTACCCCACGAATGGCAAAAATCCAAACCAAATATAAACAAAGAATACGATTATATATCAAATAATTTACATCAGGTCCATCTGGTGTAACAGGAGGAAGGTCTTCATAGATCCCGACCGCCGGAGTCATGTGGGGGAGAGACGTCTTTAAGCGCACCAGATGGAACTGTCACTCAGACTTCATTCACCCCACCAGCAGCCTCCCGTCACCACCGATATTAAGATAGCCCACACCTGCCAGTAAAATAGCCCACACCTGTTAGTAAAATAGCCCACACCTGTTAGTAAGATAGCCCACACCTGCCAGTAAGATAGCCCACACCTGTTAGTAAGATAGCCCACACCTGGCAGTAAGATAGCCTACACCTGCCAGTAAGATAGCCCACACCTGCCAGTAAGGAGGCCCACACCTGCCAGTAAGGTAGCCCACACCTGGCAGCACACACACACATCATCATATCTGTTAATATTAAACTTGATTCAATTACTTTAACCCGAGGAGTGTGTTTCAATCTGCGTCAGTATATGAGGGAAGGAGAGAATAATGGAAGAGAGTGAAAGGAACAGGAGAGAGAGAGAGAGAGGGTAGCAGAGAGAGGGATACAGAGAGAAAGGGTGATGAAGAAGAAATGAATAAGATGAAATAAAACAAATATGTATCTCCTTTCTATATTAATCTCCAGACGGCCAGATATCACTGAGGAGGAGGAGGA
Organism: Homarus americanus; assembly: GCF_018991925.1. Lineage (NCBI taxonomy): Eukaryota > Metazoa > Arthropoda > Malacostraca > Decapoda > Nephropidae > Homarus > Homarus americanus. The sequence goes on along the minus strand of NW_024729998.1, from coordinate 119,904 downwards.
GTAGGAGGAGGGGAAGGCGATGAAGGAAGAGAAGGGGGAAGGGAAGACGATGAAAGAAGAGAAAGAGGAGAGGAAGACGATGAAGGAAGAGGAGTAGGAGGGGAGGAAGACGAAGAAAGAGAAGGGGGATTAGGAGAAGAGGAAGAAGATGAAGGAAGAGAAGGAGGAGAGGAAGACGATGAAGGAAGAAGAATAGGAGGGGAGGAAGACGACGAAGTAACCTGAAGGAGGAGGAAGAGGAGGCCAACAGGAGATTCTATCAGGAAGGATCTAGAGGTGTAATTGTTGGCTGGGTGTGAGTCAATTTCCACACTGACGGCTGGTTGAATGCCATCTGCATTCTGATGACTTACTCACTTCTCAGTCCGGTGGTGGTGATAGTGCTGCGTGGTGGTGATGGGGTATGGTGGTGGTGTATTGTGAGTGTGATGATGTTGGTGGTAGTACATGCTATGAATTACGTCTTTAGAGATTATTAACAACATCCCCCCCCTCCTCCTCGATGCCTCCCTCGTCCCCCTCCTCCCTCTCCCCCCTCCCTCTCCCTCTCCCTCTCCCCCCTAACCCCCCTCAAAAAAACGATACTAAACATTGTTCTCGAATGGTTTTCCGTAAAAATAGGGAGCGTGTGTCTGGTGCTCACAAATTGTATGTCAGAGACTAACTTGTGTTTGTTTTAGTATGGCGGAGAAGTTCTTTTTTTTTTGTTAATGGCTGTTGGCTAACTTTAGAAATGTCTTGAGGTGAAGGTTGGAGAGAGAAGAAGAATACCTATTTTCAGGGATGGGAGGGAGAGGGAAACCTGTAGTGGGTGGTGTTGACGAGGGAGATATTGATGTATGTTATCTCAAGTTGATGACACCATGGAGCCACCAGCTGATGATAAGGACACACACACACACACACACACACACACACACACACACACACACACACACACACACACATTGCCTTTGTGTGTGTGTTGTATATAAACTCCTTACACGTTTCCCCTTTAGCAAAACATTACATTGCCATTTTTGCTGTGTTAAAATTCTTATCAGTGATTTGTTGGAGCAAAAATCTGCCGGAGCTGTAGTCGTGGGTGAGTGTGACCGGACACCACCGCCTGAGACCGGACGAGGTAGGCAGTCTGCCGGTGATTTACGGAGCTGTATATTTGAAGTGTCGAGTCCGCGAAGGGTAACCGTGTGCTTCTCTCTGTCTTAACACCCATGCCAGCCTCATTGATGGCGTCTGTGCTACTGAACAGGGTGTTGACCAAGTACCCTGATATTTGTGTTTACAGGGTCTCTTGATGTTCGTTTGTACAGTCTCTTGAGGTTAGCGTTTACAGGTTCCCATGGTGTTTGTGTTTACATAATCCCTCGGTGTGTACTGTATGTTCAGAGTCCTCCATTGTTTGTGATTATGAAGATGTTTGTGCTTAGGGTTTCCTGGTGTTTGTTTTTAAATTATAACGGCGAAGTTTATGGAAAATACGGGGTGGAGAGAGTAACACGGGGTGGAGAGAGTAACACGGGGTGGAGGCAGTAACACGGGGTGGAGAGAGTAACACGGGGTGAAGGCAGAAACACAGGGTGGAGGCAGTAACACACAGGGGTGGAGGCAGTAACACAGGGTGGAGGCAATGTGTACAGGTGGAGGCAATGGCACACGAGGTGGAGAGCAGTAACACGGGGTGGAGGCAATAACACAGGGGTGGAGCAGTAACACAGGAGGTGGAGGCAGTAACACAGGGGTGGAGGCAGTAACACGGGGTGGAGGCAGTAACACAGGGGTGGAGAGAGAGTAACACGAATTGGAAAAGCAGAAACACCGGGAAGGATGGAAGGCAACACTACAGCCAGGGGGAGGGAGGAGGTGGTGCTCAACAACTTTTCCTAACAATATAAACTTTTTCATCACTTATCCACCAAGATTCATCATCCACACACTATGAGATTTGAACTATTTTTCTTTTACCCACATCTTTCCTTCCTTGTTTTTGTTTGGGTTTTGTTTGTTTTTGTCGTTTCTCTCTCTCTCTCTCTCTCTCTCTCGTGACGCCACTACTGACAAGAGTTATAAAATCATACATAAATACATACATACATACTTGTGCGTTTTGTTGGTGTGTCTTTGTGTATGTGCTGCCTCGTGATGTCTGAGTGAGTGTAGGCCATTTTTTAAGACTGTAGAACATGGCACTGCTACTTAGCAGAAATCTATTTTTATTTTACACACACACACACACACACACACACACACACACACACACGGTCCATTAGTCATCGCCTCGCTGTACACTGCTAATGTTACGGGTGACGCCCTTGACTCCTGTACGACCCACCCCAAGTTCACATGAGAGAGGTGGTCACTGTGGTAGTCCCCTCGTCTGTGTGTATGGGTCACCAAGAGAGTCTTTAAATATGGGTTGAACTTGATTTATTTCCCCCCATACAATTTCGCTTGCGGGTTAAATGACAACGTTCTTAAGCTGTCACTAACTAACCCCTGCCAGATGTGGTATGTGTCTCACCAACCCCTGCCAGATGTGTTATGGCAACGGAACCATAGCTTTTATTTTCGTTCTATGTCTTAGATGGAACTTTAGCTCTCTGTACCAGTTTAAGTTACAATTATTTCCCGTTTGATCTTGTAATTTAATTATTTACTTATTAATTATGTCTTTTAGTGGAATATGACCTTATTTGGATAGAAAATAACATTTGAAAAGATTGTGTGAAATTGGAATAATTTTCTGAGTATTCTAAGTTTGGTAATCCTGAACACAGTCAACCGTTAATCATTTTAAGTGCAATTACCCTCAAGTAATTTGTTTTATGTAAATGGTAAAATGTTATTCATAGGATTTCCATAATGTAATACCGAACAAACCCTCTAAAACGACCCATTTACCTAAAAGGGTAATTTTTTTTTTAAGAAACACCTTTTCGTTTTTATTTCTTCCCATATAACAAAGACAACTCTGGTGAACAACTTAATGTACAACGGTATTTTTCATCTTATCTTCAATACTTATGTGTGTTTTTGTTTTGTTTTTTCATGCCGAAGGAAATGAAACTGAGATCCCATATGTTTGACTGTGTGTTAGAGGCAGTGCGGATACAGTACACTGAATATTAAACCCCCAACTGATATCATCTACCTTTTCACAGTTGAGTCGACTAGGCTTCCGCAATTCACGACCCACTGACTTACTACTCACTGACTCACTACTCACTGACTCAATACTCATTGACTCACGACCCACTGACTCACGACAGACTGACTCACTATCCACGCTGAAAAGTCTCGTTACCAACTTGGGGTGGAGGCTTCGTCGTCCATCTTGACAATTTCTATTCGTCAACAATGTGCAGCGAGGCGAGAAGACGACGACCCTCTTCCTTGCGTCACACACACCGGGGTCATCAACCTTCTGCATCCTGCGTTATTATACGCCTCAGCAACGCATCACGGAGCAAACATAAGCACCACAAAGATACTCATTTCATACGACTTTACGTTTGCTATACGCACCGTGAAGCAAACACAAGTAATATACCGATGGGTTATTTCATACGCTTTTTGCACCTCACGTTACGCATCGTGAATTAAACACTAATGACACAATCTCTCCCTTTTCATATATTTTACGCTTCGTACTTTATACATCTCACTCATGAGGTAATTTTATATAGGATGGATGATCAAGTGTGTTTTAGGTAGTCATTTGTATACGGTCGGTCGCGCTGTTTGGTTACCGTACCGACGACATGGTGAATAAGTCTCTTGGAATAATACAGCCAAGTCCCCACCACTTGTTTATACATTTAGTAACAAACATTCACGCGGAATTAACCCTTTTCAAACAAACGGAACTTCAAAGGTGTTAGTAAGAGACAAGTGTGTGTGTGTATGTGTGTGTGTGTGTGTGTGTGTGTGTTTGTGTGTGTGTGTGTGTGTGTGTGTGTGTGTGATTCTATCTCAACTGAGTTACTCTGCCAGCCTTCCTTCCTTCCTTCCTTCCTTCCTTCCTTCCTCTCATTTTCTTTCTTCCCTCCCTCCTTTTCCTTCTTTCCTCCCTCCCTCCTTGTTTTCTTTTCCCACTCCCCATCCCTCCCTCTCCCCCCTCCCTCCATCCCTCCCTCTCTCTCCCTCCATCCCTCCTCTCCTCTCCTCCGTATCCCTCCCTCTCCCTCCCTCCATCCCTCTCCTCTCCTCTCTCCCTCCATCCCTCCCTTTCCCTCCCTCCATCCCTCCCCCCTCCCCTCCATCCCTCCCTCCCCCCTCTCCCTCCCCCCATCCCTCCTCTCTCCTCTCCCCCTCCCCTCCATCCATCCTAGCCACTTTCCATATTCCATCCCTATAACTCATCTTCTTACTCTTTTATTACCCCCTTTTTACCTCTCTGCTCTCTTCCCCATTTACCACTCTGCGTCAACACTTCTCGTTTCTCTGCTTATTCTCTATTCTTCTCTTTATCTCCCATTCTTTATTTATTATATCTCTTATTTTTCCCCCTTTTTCTTCCGTCTCCTTCCTCTTCTTCCTCTCCCATCCCCCTTCCTCCTCCTCCTTCTTCTCTTCCTCTTCTTCTTTCCCACCCTCTTCCTCCTTCTCTTCTCTCCCACTTCACTCCTCCTCATCCAACTCCTTCCTTTCCACTCTTCTCTCTTCTCACAAGCCATTCAATCGACTCCCCTTCCTTCACACCCCTCATAGCTGGGGAGAGATAAGAGGAGGGAAGAAGTGGAGGAAGGAGGGAGAGGGAAGGTTGACTAGTGGGGAGGGGTAAAGAAGTGTGAGAGGTGGAGTGAGTGGGGAGGGACGTGGTGAGGGGAAGAGTGGGGGAAGGAAGTGGAGGGGAGAGGAGGGGTGGAGATGGGATGGGAAGGGAGGGTTGGGGAGGGGAGGGGAGTTATCACAGGTCAAAGGAGAAGTATGGTCGGGAGAGTAAATTTCCCGGCGGGTAAGTGGGTGGTCGCTGGAGACTGCACATTGGAGTCACTTCCAGGACTCGCGTAAATTGTCTGGCTTAAATAAAAGCGTTGTGTGTGCTCGGCCCAGCCTCCTCCTGCACTGGTGGTGGTGAAAGGTGGTGTTGGTGGTAGTGTTGGTGATGGCAAGGGATAGTGGTGATGGTTTTTTGGTGGGGTGGGCACTGTAGATTGTTGGTTGTGGGGTTGGTGTTGGTGGTGGTGGTGGTGGTGAGGATAATACATAGGTTGGTAGGAGTAGTTACTATGTTTGCAGTTGTTGAGAGGAAAGGAAAAAAGATTCTTTCCTCTCAAATTCCTCTGTTTGTGTTGGGTTTCATTGATGCTTTTGATACTTAAATGACGACTCAGAGCACACACACACACACACACACACACACACACACACCACACACACACACACACACACACACACACACACCCACACACACACACACACCCACACACACACACACACACCCACACACACACACACCCACACACACACACACACACACACACACACACACACCCACACACACACACACCCCACACACACACACACTAAATACCTTCACTTCCTGTACTTCAGTGTTTGAGGTTTTATGTTATTGTATGTCTCTTGTTACTCTGGCTTCTGGGGAACATTATCTTTCCTATAGCAATCAAATGTCTCTGTAGTGGGATGTGAAAAGTTAACATTGTATACATGGAAATACTCACTCACTAACTCACTCACTCACTCACTCACTCACTCACTCACTCACCCACCCACTTCTCACGGTACTTCGTTCATTTACCGATACTTTACCTTTTTTTTTTCCAATATTAGTCAACTATGATAAAAATACGACCCATATTTTATCATCTTTGTCAATAAGACGTCGGCTGCAGGTCCCCCACCCACAGTACCTTATACACGCCGTGGATTATAACCTCGAGGATTAGTGGTTGTTGGAGTCTCGTGTAGTTGGTTGGTCACTCATGCATCCTGTCCACCAATAAACTCGTTGTTATCTCTGGCGCCATGGTTAATGCGCTCCATTTGTAATCGAGAAGTCCTGGGTTCGAAGATGTGCAATTTAACCTCTCTATTCAGCTGTGTGTGTGAAGTTTAGTTTTGGTTGGGGAGTTGTCCGATCTATCTGAGCTGTAACTTGAAATCAGTCATTTATATTTTCCCATTATCTGGAGGTGTAAGAATGTAACCTTGAGTATTTTACTTAGGTGCGACGAAAATGTCATCGAAATAGAGCTGAGACTTGACACATCTTGGATTGTCCTCTGATTTGGACCTTTTCGTATAACGCTACACCCCCCCCCACCAAAAAAAAATACAAAATTAAATAAATCAAGAAAAAAATTCCTCTCCTGTTTTGTTTCATTAGCATCGTTTTTTACTGACTTCTCCTGTCCCTCTTAACCTTTCTTTATTCTCGTCTTGGCTTTCTCCCACTTTCTTCTTATTAGCATCACTTTTTATTACCGTCTGTCCCCCATAAATTCTTTTTTTATACTCTTCCTCTTTCCTTTCTCTCTCTTTCTCTTCTCTTCGGCGTCTCAGTCTTTTACTTTTTGTCTTTGTTTTAAATTTTTCTTCGTTAGTCTTTGTTTTCTCTCTTCTTTACCTCTCCCTTTCCTATTCCTCTTTACTGCCCTCTTGTGTTATTTCCTTCTACCTTTTCTTATTATTTTTATTTATTCTTTCTCTTGTCTCCCTTTTCTTCCTTGTGTTTCTTTCTTCTCCGTTTCCCTGCTCCTTCTCCTCTCCCTATCCTCCTCCCTCTCCTTCCTCTATCTCCCTCCTCCTACCCTATCCATTTTCCTCTTTCCTCCCTTCATCCCCCTCCCTGCTCCTGCTGCTCCCCAACACCCTCCTGCATAACCCCTCCCCAACATCACAGATCCACTTATCTGCCCACACTATAGCTATTTGTCTCTGGTCGAGGATATTCAAAACCATAGGAAGAGGAGGTGCTCTCAAGTGACATATATTGATTTGATCAGGTTAAAGACGAGAGACAACAATCAGGTCTTCCCCCATTACCCCGGAGAAGCTGTGGGCGTTTATTATGACGGCATCTGGAGGAGACACAACAAATTAGAGAAAAATTAACAAAATGTGATAATGGCAGGAAGAGAAGAGAAGGCAAGGGGAAGTGAAGTGGGGGAAGAAGTGCCTTGAAAGTTGACAAAGTGCTTAAGGTTAGGTTAGGTTAGGTTAGGTTAGGTTAGGTTAGGTTGAGAGATAATTACGATAATTTATTTATAGAGATGAAATGACATAAATAATCACTTGTTTGTTGATGTTATGTTTAAAGACACTGAAAATTGAGAAGAAATCAAATTTTATAAAACATTAAACAGTATATTTTTCTCTCTTTTCAGTACATCTATACAAGGTCTCGATCAGCACCCTCTACTAGCCTGGGAAGAGGTAAGTAAATCACTATATTCTGTCGATGTAATGTTAATATTATGTAGTATTCTATAGATCATGTTCCTCGAAAGGTTGAATATATGTGTATAGTCGTAATTTGTTTTGTATCATTTGGGTGATAAAGAATGAGACGACCTTTTTTTGCTTTTTTTTATTACAGGACGATTAATACATTATAATTTGTTTGTATATTATAGTTTGGTATGTTTCACTGTCACCACCCTGGATATACATGGTTAGCTGAGGTAGAGTTGGTTCCTCGGTGTTAGTCTCGGCGTGAAGAAAAATACCAAGTTTTTGTTTTGTTTTGAGGCAAGAATTCAAATTATAAGCTTATTGACGATGCTGGTGAAATAGGCTCTAATTCTAATTTGTCTCTTGTCTTATATACCTATGACCTAGGTAATAGTAGTAGCAGTATCTAGTAGACCCTAATATAATAGTCCTATTTATTGAGAATTCCCTATTCCTACACACACACACACACACACACACACACACACACACACACACACCGCTACGGAAGTCGGGTGAAGCCTCAGATGGCTTCGGGTGATCACAGTACTATAATATTTCAAGAGAATCACCCAAGAAGCAAAACTGGGCTTTGTGTCGTCAGATTTATGGTGTGTTTCCTCAGCTCTCACGCCGGGGGAAAGTTCTACAGGAAAATGGTCACAATTCTCCTAAGTTTAAATTACAACAGAAGGCAGTGAGTGGAACTTTGTCATTCATGAAATATAGTTTTGAACAGGAAATAGTTATATGGTGTGTGTGTGTGTGTGTGTGTGTGTGTGTGTGTGTGTGTGTGTGTGTGTGTGTACTACTTGGCATCATTCAGGTGTTTAAATTGTGTTGTTCTTGGTATTTACGGGACCAGGTGGAGGGGCGTAACAGCAGCATGAAGGTGTGGACCAAGGAAGTATTTTTGGCGATTTAATTTGTTTACCTGATAATTGCTAAACTCTCTTATCTGTGGTACTAATAACTCCTGAGCTCGTTTCTTTAAGACCTCTTTTTCATATTGACTTCATAACTCACTTTTGCTTATGGAATCAAATACCTTTTTCATGTAACTTTCTTTCCTTGATTCCTTCCTGGACGAGTTGAATAATAGTTTGTGTTCTTGTAGTTCTTTTTAAACCCTTCCAGTTGTCTTGGTTAAGTGAAACTAATTGTTCTGTTGTTATTTTCGTCCGGATCTCCCTTACAGTAGTGGCTAATAAAGTGGATGATTAAAACACATAGCTATCATGAAAATGTACTCATATTACGTCATACATAAACTACATGTGTACATCAGTAGAGTCACAAGGTACCCGAGCGCTTGACGACACGGAAGTCAAGCAGTGTTCTCGAGTGTACAGAAACCACTATAGAAGAATAATGCACAATATCACCGCCAGAGATTGTCTTCATACAATCTAAAAGTCGAGAAAAAAATCAAAGGTACCAAGACAAATTCTTGATCTCCGCAGCCCGCTGCCGTCTTGGTCGGGTTAAGGAACAAAAATATAGACCTCCAGTAGACAGAGGGAAGAATAAACTTCTTAAGAAAGAGTTGCTTGGCCAGTAGACCGATTCTATTGTGTCTGTGTCTCTAGTTTCGTCTAACATAATACATCGTCGAATACAAAACCTGCCGAAGGTTGACGTAGGAAATGAGCTTCCGTCCACTGGTGTTGACGAGACTCAGGAAATGACGAAGATACAACCAGGAAACCGAAAAGGAGAAAGTATCTCCGCGTTTTTAATTAATTATTACCTCACGGGGTTGACTCATCCAGGTGTTGAGTTGGCGAATAAGCCTGAGGTGAGCTGGGGTGTACCAGACCTCCAGTCACCCGGGCTACACTGGTCATCTGTCTCTTGTCAATCCTCCTAGGAAAGAGAGAACTCCCCCTAGTCGTTTCTCACATACATTAGTCCCCCGAAGAGCGAAGCGTCGCGTCGGGGTACATGTGAGCCGCTAGTGAAGACGAAGCTACGAAATTTTTAATGTATTTTTTTTTGATGACTTAAATAACACATGAAATAATAAGGTCCATCCTAAGCGTAAATATAAAGCGTGCATGTACAGCATCAGTTCACAGGAGGACATTCTTGACACATTGTACAAGTCGCTTATAGGATTGGTATATTTTTTTTAAATCCGGTTTCACGTCTGTTAAACTAGCCAATATTCATAATAAATATAACGTTTAACGAAGACACAATATTTTTTTCTTCAATTACAAAATAAAATACTTGAGGTGAAAGATAGAAGAAAAAAAGAGAGAGAGAGAGAGAGAGAGAGAGAGAGAGAGAGAGAGAGAGAGAGAGAGAGAGTTGGTAGCCTGACTCGTTATAAAATAGCACAGGTAAATCCTATGTGTGGCCTCCGCATCCACTTACACCGACAGTCCATTTAACTTCTCCATCCAGGATTCTCACCCACCCCAGTAAGTCACCTCACAGTCCTGCTCCGAATTCTTAAATATCTCTTGCAATTTCATGGGACTTACAGGGGCTAAATAAGTGATTGTTATTGGTGTTATTGGTGGTTTAGAGAGACGTAATGGACTTTCATTAATGAGAGTCAAGTTTTTATTTATTTTGGGGGGGGGGGCAATATTGATCTTAGTTGTCCAGGAAGTTTGTGTTTTTCCTCATCTAAGGAGGAAAAATATATTAGAGGACAAGACGAGAGATTCAATCACTTTACTCAGTCTTTTTGTTCAGGGTTCGTACATGTAGCCACCGCTAAGAACTGAGTCTATATCATTATCCACTCTTTGTAACACTATTATTACATCATTATTGAGGTGCTAAAATAACATCATTATAAACATTAGAACTAAAACGTCTTATTAGTTCCTGTATTTTGCATTTTGTGGTTAGTTAGTTACTGTAATGATCATCTGAATTTACAAGCACTTTTTCCCTTTTTTTTTTTTTGATCTGGTGATTGACGAGACAGTGCAATGTGTGTTGGTCCACAGCTCATCAGTAATAACACGAGGTATTGTCAGGAGCATTCTGCCATAATCACTCTTCTATTACCTGTGGTCAAGTCCAATTAGTGAACGTATGAAGCATCAAGAGGTAAAAAAAAAATATATATTACTCAAGAAATAGTACTCTAGCCTCCTTGTAATTCTGTCATTTCCCATCAGTGGTCAACAACTTCCCGGGAGTACCAGGAAGTGTCGTTCTACTTCGGTTCTGAATATGAAAGTAAACATTTTCATGATCCGAGAAAAAAGCTGGAGGGAACCCAGCAATTTCCATTCCATCTTAACTAAAAAAAAAGATAAAAGATCATCATTCAGAAAAGACGATGAAATAACTGAACAGAGAACGTCACGTGACTTGTTCCTCGTCTTGGAAAAAAATTATAAACATATTCATAACATCCGGAAGAGACAAACACCATTCCTGTTCCATGCCCAGATGAAGAAAAAATATATATATATATATAATTTCTCTATATCTGGACAAGACGGAAGAGAGACTAAACCTTCCTTCCCTGTTCCATGTCTACAAGAAACAAATAAGATATATTCTCGACATCTGGAAAAGTCGGAAGGGAAAAGCCGCATCTTCCGTAGGTAAATCTTGTCAAAGTTTCCCCTACGTGGGCTGGAGGTGTGGGGGATCAGTCGGTGATGTTGGGGTTGGTGTAAGAGAACTCCTTGAACGCCGCCTGGTCCATGGTGGCCAAGATGCTCTCGTCCAGGGGCGTGATGGCTGCTTGACGCTTAGTGAAGAGTGGGTCGAAATACTGTACGTCCAGGATATGACGCTGTAGGAAGGGAGAAAGTGAGAATGAATAAAATATAGTTAGTACAGCAGGTGTGAGATAATACAGTAATATGGAAGGAGAAAAAAATGCATACAGTGTTCAGTTCGATTACAAAGATCAGAATTAGTCCAGAAGTCAAGCAGCATCATCCTCTCTCTCTCTCTCTCGGCCATCTTGTAAAGTACTCACCAATCTGGGTTTATAAGGCGTCTCTACCTCCTTCCTCTCAATCTTGTTCCAATCGATGTACTTAAAGAAGGGATGGACCTTGATTTCTCCGTACGGGCTGAAAGGAATACCGAGCCGCTTGTTGCTGTCCTTGTCCAGTAGCTGTAAGAGATATGGTAGTAGTTATTGATGTGTCTTATAGAGTCTGTAAACAAAACTATCGAGTGTGTTAATTTTGTTTCCTGGATTGGTCTCTCTCTCTCTCTCTCTCTCTCTCTCTCTCTCTCTCTCTCTCTCTCTCTCTCTCTCTCTCTCTTCTCCCGTCTCTCTCTCTCTCTTCTCCCGTCTCTCTCTCTCTCTTCTCCCGTCTCTCTCTCTCACACACACACACACACATACACACACACACGCACATACACATACACACACACTGCGTATTAGTCTGGTTTCACCATTCTATTCCTGGATGAACCGTGAATTGCAGGGACCACAGATAGCAGGACTATGGTTGCTCATTCATCTCTTGGTGACTCGGACCATTGCCAGGACCCCGCACCAATGTCCACTTCAAATATTGGACAAAATATTTTATATCCAGTTTTATTGGTGTTTTTTGTTTTGTTTTCGTTTTGTTTTTTGTTTTTGTTTTTTGTTTTCAATTAACTGGTATTTCCTTCATTGTTCTTAAGAGTCATGGAGGTTCATTATCAAGTCTTATTGTAGTTATGACGCCATATTTCTTACCATCTTCTTATAGCAGCTTTGTAGTGAGTTAAGAAGTTCGGTTTCATATTATCTCTTAGGAGTAGTTGGACATACCAAGAGGTGAGACTTTACACCTATACAGTGAGGCTGAGAGGTATGAGGAGAGTCTCAGTTAAAGTATAGCCATGAGTCTCTCTTAACACAGACTCTTAAAAAGCTTTGTACATTAAATTAATCCCGCAGTACTTGAAGACTTAAGAATTCTTTGTTACTTTGTACACGTAAGACACGACACAATAATGGTGGTCAAAATGGAGTTTAAATTACACAGAGACTATACCGTAACTTAAGTGTGTTCTGTTCTCTTCACTCGGGAGCAAACGTAGAAATTTTAGGTGAATTTGGTCCTTGCTGACCTGAGATTTGGGAACACCTCTAACTGGCAGGTTTTAGTCACGACACGAAATTGGCAGTCAAATATAAGTCGAAATTTCACTAATAGTAAAAAAGTTGCCAGATACGGTGAGGTAGCCCCTAGGTGCGGGAATATATACCGTAGGAATGTGAGATCCGGAGTGTGCCGCCCGGCCGGCTGACCGCTGCAGGCAAAAGCTTCCTTGTTTCTCTTTCTAACTATTTCGTTGCAATTTCTTGAGCGTATTTTATTATGCATTGTAGCCATGATATAGGAAGCAATATTCCTTTGCACGGGTTAAGTTACGATTTTCATAACACAGCGACCAACCTTGGCGGTTTGGTAGAATAACGGTGATTGGCTGCAGCTTAAGTTAGCGATATCCAATGAAACGTTGTAACAAATGACGTAATCCTGGAGGAGGCGGCCACCTGGGCCCTCACTCCTCGCCTGCTATCATTGTAACTCCTGCTAATAACACTAACCTCAATATTAAATAACACACACACACACACACACACACACACACACACACACACACACACACACGTAGCTAGTGATAAACAGACTGTATAGAGAGCTAAATAGTAATATAAACTGACAGACTAACAGACAGATATATCACGAGACAGGTAGATAGTAAAGCACACACAAACTGTCGTAGCTGTGAGGATGACGTTTGAGGCTGACCTGCTTCAGGATGTTGGAGGCCTCCTTGGAGAGGAACTTGGGGAAGAAGGGCTCGTCGTTACAGATGAGCCAGAAGAGGTGGTCCTCGTCGCAGCCTTTGAAGGGGGACTTGCCAGTGAGCATCTCGTACAGCAGCACCCCGAAGCTCCACCAGTCTACACATTGGTTGTAGTGTTGACCTTTGATCACCTGAGACACACATAAGAGTTACTTGTACTACATAATTATCGTGATCAGGCTCTTAACAATCACCTGAGACACATAAGAGTTACTACATAATTATTTATTATTCAATATAAAAGCCTTCTAATATTCCTTCCTCATGTCTGTTTTGATCAGTGACAAATTTTCTCGTAATTTCAGTTTTGGTTTTTATAGATTCTTATCTTAATTCCGTTCTGATGGTTTGTATTGTTTACCCAGCCTTACCTCTAGAGTGCCACATAGACCAGCCTTACCTCTGGTGCCATATAGTCTGGGGTGCCACAGAAGGTGTCGGCGTAGCGGTCAAGATACACTTGTAGTTTACACATGCCGAAGTCTGCGATCCTGATGTGACCTTGGTAGTCTAGCAGTATGTTGTCCAGCTTAAGATCTCTGGAGGAGTAATAACAACATGGTCACCTCGGGGATGGAGCGTGTACGTATAAAGTCTTGTATACATGTACGTTATAGCGTCTACTTTCTTACATACATACATACGTTCAGGTCTACATACAGGTGGATGTTATTGAACGTGTGTGCTTATTTTATATTGGAGGACATAATTAGATATAGGTGTTTATTATGTCGATTGATTTCAAACAAAAACAAGGTAATAGATAATCCCCCTCACCTTTAGATAATCCACCTCACCTGTACATAATTCCCCTCACCTGTAGATAATCCCCCCTCACCTGTAGATAATCCACCTCACCTGTACATAATTCCCCTCACCTGTTGATAATCCCCCCTCACCTGTAGATAATCCCCCTCACCTGTAGATAATTCCCCTCACCTGTACATAATTCTCCTCACCTGTAGATAATCCCCTCACCTGTAGATAATCCCCCTCACCTGTAGATAATTCCCCTCACCTGTAGATAATCCCCCTCACCTGTAGATAATCCCCTCACCTGTAGATAATCCCCTCACCTGTAGATAACTCTCACCTGTAGATAATCCCCTCACCTGTAGATAATCCTCACCTGTAGATAATCCCCCTCACCTGTAGATAATCCCCCTCACCTGTAGATAATCCCCCTCACCTGTAGATAATCCCCTAACCTGTAGATAATCCCCTCACCTGTAGATAATCCCCTTGCTGTGGAGAAACTTGAGGCCAGAGGTGATCTCGGCGGCGTAGAAGCAGGCCCGGAACTCGTCAAATCGTCCACAGTGTTGTATATGGAACATGAGGTCCCCGCCAGTGAGGTACTCCATCACGAAGAACAAGTGTGACTGTGGAACAAGAACATAATAAGAAATTGTAAGAAAGAATAGTGAGAACTTTTGTAATAGGAAGAACCCTAATAAGTCGAATATGTTTGAGTAATTTTCCCTATTAGCTGTTGGTAAAGGGTAATTATTTAGTTAAGATATAATCCCGACTAACTAGTGATAAATGAATGTGTATAGTTAATGCATGCATAGACTCGGTTTAATTTCGTACAGTAGATGGTGTTAAGTGAACGTATCTTGTTAAGGTAAGATTAGGATTCATGAAACATCACTTACGAGTAAATTTCCCCCTTATGAAAGCCTTGTGAATCCAGGCCTCTGAGCTGTTTATGAGACGAACAAAGAATTTCACGTTCCAATTAACTTTCCATTAGTCAACCTAGCGGAAAATAATGCCCCTTTATCCTCACAGTGAGTAGATGAAAGGGAAACCTACACCTGTCTGTAGTCATATCACTGTTGTCCCTTTCCTAGGAATATGTTGTTATTGAAGGACATTGTGGTATAGTGTAAACAGCTCGGGGAATGAAACTATGATATATTGTACACGTTATTCAGAGTCACTCATGCGTGTAAAGGCTTAGTTATCGATCTTGGTTGGCCATTGTACACAAGGAACTGTTATTAATTTACTTTACCTGTGACACATACAGGTATGTTTGTGGGGGGGGGGGAGGTGTAGTGATGGGAGGATGCTTGAGGGATGTGGAGGTGTAGAGTAAGTATTAGGGATTAGGTTTTACTTAGCGTTCTCGTCAAAGAGGATTGGGCCTCATTAGGATTCAGTTTGACGTATCATCCATTACAACTGGGCCCCAATCCTTGTAACACTGGGGCCTGTTAAGAGAACCAAGACTCGACCCCCATGTGACCCCTCATTTAAACAACACCTGAGACTGTGAACTCTCCTCTCTACTATGATGTACATCCTGGCTATGTTAAACCCATCCTGCGAGTATCCTGCCATAACATGTCCGGATGTCTGTTGATTAGCGTAAAGGAAATTGGACATGAATAGGTTGACGGGGGGGAAGGAGGTGACAAGTATACAAGGTTCATTTGCATATACGAACCAAGGAAAACCATTGCATTGTATTCAAAGCTTCAAATGTAGTGGTAATGATATGTGTGTGTGTGTGTGTAGAGGGTTAAATATACACTGATAAACTAAATACACACATACAAGACTTGTATACACCATCACAAGTATCCACACACACTACCCCTCCCCCTCCCCCCATACACACTACACCTTTCCTAGATCTAGCCTCCATTACACTCACCTGGATCCCGAAAGAACAAGTCTAGTAAGTCTTCCTTCCCTTCCCTTCCCTTCCATTCCCTGCCTTCAAGACACTTAATTATGCGATTAAGTCATTAGCCTCAAAGGTCAAAGGTTAACCCACGAGTGATAAATGATGAAGCTGAAGAAAGTTAATGATTCTTGCCTGTAACTAGTTAATTAATGGTCTTTATTAAGGGTGTTGGGGTTGTCGGTGTGATGAGTTAGTGTTAGTGTGATGACTTATTGTGATGACGTTAGTGTGGTGACGTTAGTGTGATGACTTAGTGTGATGACGTTAGTGTGATGACGTTAGTGTGATGACTTAGTGTGATGACGTTAGTGTGATGACTTAGTGTGATGACTTAGTGTGATGACGTTAGTGTGATTGACTTAGTGTGATGACTTAGTGTGATGACGTTAGTGTGATGACTTAGTGTGATGACTTAGTGTGATGACGTAAGTGTGGTGACTTTCATCGTGGGTGTCATGAAAAATAAAATAAAACAGAAATAAAAATAAAACAATAAAAGTAAAATGTCAATAACAAATTAAAAATATGAAAAAAAACATAAAAGAAAAATGGTATAAAATATTATTTTTTATTTTTTAGAAATGTTGAAACATTTTCCTTCTGTATTGTAGTGCTGTCCCCTCACCCCACCCCTCTCTCTCTCTCTCTCTCTCTCTCTCTCTCTCTCTCTCTCTCTCTCTCTAACACAAATTAATCTTTTCAGAAACTAAGAGTGTTCAGTTCTGGGTGATCGAAAAGTTCCTGTGCAGCTGACAATAATGAACACTGTAGTATAATCCCTTGTTGCACATTATAAGGTGTATAACATTGTATATAACGTTGTTGATTATATTACAGATGCACAGGGACTTTTCGATCACCCTTGTATAATGAAAGTAAATACTACTTGTAGTTTAATAATGACTGGTAAAGGCTTCGATAAAATTCATACGCGTTCTCGAGTCTTTAATTCCTGACCAGAGTGTGAGGGCCGTATTGTCGTCCCCTGCTAACCGGGAGGACAGACAGACAGACAGGCAGAGATTGGAATTAAATTTTTTCTCTATCCCTGAAATTAAGCCGAGGCTGATAGTTCAAAGTGTTCAGTACACAAGGTCGCTCGCTTTAAAAGAGTTCAGACGATCACTTGTCTTGAACACAGTTGGTCAGTTGTTGGCATTTATAAGGTCATCTAGAAAAGTTCATAAGGTGACCTCCAGACGTTCATAAGGTCAGCTGGACAGAGATCACGAGGTCACTAGCCGGAGGTATAGAGTTCAGCGACCAGTTGTACATCTTGTTGCCGGCGACAGTGTAAAGAGATAAACAGATGCGTCAGAAGCCTTAATTTTAGAGTGTTTTTTTTTATCTTCCTCCCTTCACAACCTCACTAACGTGGGCACACCTTAATAAACTCTATTGAGACCCAACACCTGCTGACACATCCTTGGAGACACATCCTTGGAGACACATCCTTGGAGACACATCCTTGGAGGTCGCCTTAAGAAAATGACGCTTGGTTAACGAGCCCAGGAGACGACCCTATGGACACTGAGAGAGAGAGAGAGAGAGAGAGAGAGAGGAGGAGAGAGAGGGGGGGGAGAGAGAGAGAGAGAGAGAGAGAGAGAGAGAGAGAGAGAGAGAGAGATGGGGGCTCACTGTGAATGAGCTCGTCAGTGGGGTAAGGGCAAAATGACCGTAATGCCGTCGTGTTTAAGTTTTAATGAGGCGAGAACCAAGTTATTTAACCTCCCACCTCACCCACCCCCCTTCACCCACCTCCCCCCTTCACCCACCTCACCCACCCTCACCCACCTCCCCAACCTCACCCACCTCACCTCCCCTTTGTTCTTCCTCACGGTGTTCTTTTCGGAGGTGTTCTTGTTGTGATCTTGTAAGAGGCTCCAAGTTCTAATTGGCACAACTTTATCGAACCTAATTGAATCCCCTCTTAATAGATCCTTGTTGTAATTGGTTCATGCCCTAATTAGGTTAGAGTGTTAGGTTATGTTAGGTGGGGTTGGGTTAGGTTAGGTTTTACTTGTACTGGGATCCATTTAGATTTTCGACCCTCAAACCTATCCCAGATATGTGTACCACCACCACCACCACCACCACCACCACCACCAGCAGCAGCACCACCACCACCACTAGCTTCACCACCACCACCACCACCAGCAGCACCACCACCACCACCACCACCACCACCACCACCAGCAGCACCACCACCACCACTAGCTTCACCACCACCACCACCACCACCACCACCAGCTTCCGCCGCCCACCTAATACCCAGCTTCACCTACCCACCTACCACCCAATCTTACCCGCCCACTACTCAGCCTCCCTCCGCCCACCACTCAGTCTCCCCAGGTCCACCGCCCACAGCCCACCACCCAGTCTCCTTCCCACCCACCATCCAGCCTCCCCCCGCCCACGACCCACCGCCCACCACCCAGCTACAGGCTAATATAGTGCTGGACGCTGGCCAACCTGCCGTCTCCTGCCTGCTGCCTCTACCTCTGCTCCTGCTGCTGTATCCCTCTGCTGTTTCCTGCTGTGTCCTACTGCTGTTTCCTGCTGTGTCCTACTGCTGTGTCCTGCTCTGCCCTGTTGCTGTGTCCTGCTGTGTCCTGCTCCTGCTGTGTCCTACTGGTCCTGCTGTGTCCCACTGCTGTGTCCTGCTGTGTCCTACTGCTGTGTCCTGCTGCTGTGTCCTGCTGCTGCTGTGTCCTGCTGTGTCCCTACTGCTGTGTCCTGCTGTGTCCTGCTGTGTCCCTGCCGCTGTGTCCTGGCTGTGTCCTACTCTCTGTCCTGCTGTTGTTTATCTGCCTCTTGTGTGAGCATGTATATGTGCATGTTTTGTTGTGTGTATATAGATTAGTATGTACGCGTGTGTGTGTGTGTCCATATTATATTATTTATCTTAATTTAGGTAATTACAATGGAAGTCCTTCTCGCCATTCTCTCACTTAAACAATTTTCTCTAAACTTCTTCTTCCTCTTCTCTTTCACAAATCACTAGATAAAACTTCTCTTTATTTACACAACTCATTTAACCAATCTTTACTACTTTTTCTCATAGGCTTAAACAATTTTCTCTAAACTTCTTCTTCCTCTTCTCTTTCACAAATCACTAGATAAAACTTCTCTTTATTTACACAACTCATTTAACCAATCTTTACTTTTTCTATAGGCTCCGCAGGCTGATCAAGGCTTCTCAGGTTCCACTAGGCTCCCCAGATTCCTCAAGGTTCCACTAGGCTCCCTAAATTCCACAAGGCTACCCCCTCTCAGGTTCCCCAGTTTCCCCAAGGCTCCCCTCTCAGGCTCCTCAGATACCTCAAGGCTCCTCCCTAGGCTCCTCAGGTACAGTAATTTAAGAAAACATCAAAATGTTATGCTCACAGTGGCTCAGGAGTCTCACAGTGCCTCAGGAGACTCCATATTGTCCTAAGTACTCGTTAATTACCTCTGACACACCTGGTCCACCTGTCCTTTATATCTCGATAGGGACTTTGATGTCTTTCATTTCTTTGCTATTTTCTCGTTTTATTTTTTGTTCTTTGTTTTATTTGTTGTCTTGTTTCGTTGTATTTTTATTTTATTTTTAATTTTTTCTCATCTATTTATTCTCCAATTTTTTTTTTTCCTCTGTGTTACCTGCAGGTATTTTTTTGTGTGCGTACGTGCGTGCGTGTGTGCTTATACAAGTATACCTATACTCTTCACGGTATATGAATTATGCATAGGTATGTATACGTGTTTATGTATCTATCTGTGTGTATGTTATGTCTTTGTGTACATTCATCTCAATATGTTATTTAATATATACATGTCAAAACGAAGCCCAACTCACAAAGAGACATTCAACACTAAGTAAGAAACAAGTATCTATTTTTACGCCGTCTTATAAAAATGGTCATATTGGACTGAATTATCATTTTTACGATGAGAGCATAACCTTGGCGACGACCCAACACCGCAAGAACACAGCACGCAACTCCTGGACCCTCGCCAACCCAAGCTCAGACGCCACGGGTGTTCCAGAGGGGTGTTCCAGGGATGTTCCAGCGACGGAGAGAAATAGATAGGATGTTACGTAGGTGTTTCAGAGTTGGGCCTAATATGTTCCTGATAGTGATAGTCCAGAGGTGTTTCAGAGATGATCCTTAGTGTTCCCGTGTTCCAGAGGGGTTCCATAGCTTTTCAGTAGACTGGATGATGATCGCTCGTAGACTGGGTTTAAGAGAGGGTCAGTTGATCCTCTTATTTCACGCGGGATAAAGAATAAAGCTGCAACACCCTTCATTCAGATGGTTCATATCTTACACAGGCGGTATAAAGTAAGAATCAATTTTAATGCTTCAATGAACATAAAGAGAGTTTTTGTGCCGTGGTGGAGAGTTTGTGGTAGAGGCGTCAATACCTCTTTGTGTGTGTGTGTGTCTTGGGGAGAGAGGGAGAGGGAGGGAAAGAAAGAGATTGAAAGAGAGAAAGGGGAGTAAAAGAGTGAAGGAGAGAGAGAGTGAGTGAGTAGCGTCATACTTTTCGGGACTTCAAGTAACAAGACCGAGGAGAGTAAAGTTTACAAACCAAAAGCTGATAAATAAGAGTATTGGCTGACCACTGGGAGCTTGATATACTGGCGGGAAGTTCAGAGATAAGACCACGATAGCTTGACAGATCTTAGATAAGCAGTGGGAAATATTGTTAACTCGCCTGGGAAATATTTTGTGTGTGTGTGTTTTAGAAGATGTAGTGTCATTACAATTAGTATTATATAACTAACATATTCCCATATACTATTTTGCTTGAAGGTATAGAGAAGAAGACAGATGGAAGGTTGTAAAAGACTTACGTAGGAGTATGGGGAGTGGAGAGGAGGGGTAGAGGGTGTATAATCCTGACAGGAAATATAATCTATAAGTCGCTATTGAAGAAGGAATACGAGTGTGCGTAGGTGTCACTTACTGGAGTCTGGAAGGTGCAGAAGAGGTGGCAGAGGTATGGATGTTTGGTGCCTAAACTCAACACTTTCCTCTCGATGAGCGTACACTCCACGTCGTTGTCCTCCAGCACCACGTCCTTCTTCAGGCACTTGACGGCGAAGTAATTCTCCGAGTTCTTCTGCTGCGCCAACATCACCTGCGGGAGGAGGGACATATATAGTCACAGGTTGGCCCACCTTCGGTACGTCTCACTATAATCCTGGTTGAAGACGAGACTACGATCTATGTCAAGTTAATCCCTTAAGTAAGATGACTCAACTCCTTGGCTATAATACTATCGTACTCAAAAGATTTAAGATGTCTTACTCAATGGGTTAATTCATTGTACTTAAGGGGTTATGTTGTCTTACTCCGAGGGTTAATCGTCTTACTCTGGGGTTTAAGTCGTCGTACTCTGGGGGTTAAGTCGTCTTACTTGGGGGCAAAATCTACGTATTCTTGGGGTTATGTCTCCAGTTCTTTACATATTTAGACAACACGAGTCGACATTTAATCTGCTGACACATATATAGATATAGGAACGAAGTTTGGGTTCCCTGAAAGTTGGTTTCATTATCTAATGTTTATCAGGTAGGAAAGTTTTAAAAGTACAAGCGAGACGTTTGTTGAGCTTGTGTGTAGTTAAGGAGTCGGCGGCAGAGTAACGATAACAGCCTCCCCAGACTTATTGGATTAAATAAATAAAAAATCATGTCTATCGTAAAATGTGTGTGTGCGTGTGCGTGTGCGTGTGTGTGTGTGTGTGTGTGTGTGTGTGTGTGTGTGTGTGTGTGTGCGCCAACATATATTTATCGTGTATGTATTGTAAGTGTACCTGTGTGTGATATATACAGTATATTTACGGTGTGTATGAAGGGGGGCAGTCCTTAGTCACAGACACACAAAGGCGAGATATTGTCTGGATAGAACACGTACTCGAGGCTTCACGTCACCAAAGGAATCCTAAATGAAGCCTAATGAACTGGAAACGCTAAAATTGCGTTCAAGCGGCAAAGAGCATCAAAGGAAGCCTAACAGGGCCGGAAGGTCGTCAATAGCAGCCAACCGCGACCAAGAGGGGGAGTTGGTGGCGGCGGGTGAGTGATGGTGTACGACTTCCCCAGGATAACGTCAAGAAGAGGCCCGTCAGCGTCCGGGACAGGTCTCCCGCTACCGGAGTGAGGCTCCCTGGCGCCGGAGTGGAGCCCTGTCCTACCATACAAGGCTCCCCGCTGCCAGAGAGAGAGAGAGAGAGAGAGAGACTCACTTTCTCCCAAACAGGAACTCGCCCTCTAAGTGGAAGCAATTTTGGACATTCTTCCCAAGAAGACTCGACCTTCTGCCAGGGAAGGGTCCAACCTCTGGCAGGGACTTGCTTTGCCAGAACAGAGGGGCACGTCTCCACAGAAGCAACGCCGTCCCGTGTTGCTAATGGATGTTACTGCACTGTCAGGGAAGGGTGAGGGGACTATGTTCAAAGGTGAGACCAAGGACGCGCTCTGTGTGAGGGGGGGGGGGTGTTATCATGACAGCCAGCCGTCGTCAGTAGCTGCTAAATAAGTAAGAATGTTTTAGTTTCTGTGTAAAACATAATTATATTACAGTACTTCCCATTTTCCTTCACTATGATGAGGCCTATCTCAGTATGGCTCAGGGTGGTGGCGAGGATTGGGAGTAATACCATCACTCCCCATCACTTATATCCCCATTATTACTCATCACTTACCTTCCCATCACTCCCCATCACTTCCCATTCTCACCTCCCCATCAATCACCTCTCCCATCACTCCCCTCCCCATCACTTCCCATTCTCACCTCCCCATCACTCCCCTCCTCATCACTTCCCATTCTCACCTCCCCATCACTCCCCTCCCCATCACTTCCCATCACTCACCTTCCCATAACTGCCCTTCCCGAGGACCTTGATAAAGTCGAAGTCCTCAACGTTATATTTTTTAAACTTGGGACACGTCTGGAGAGGAGGTCTGATCTCTGGCAAACCAAAGTAATCGGTGCTGCTGTCGGTGTCCGTGGTGTCCGTCTCCTCCTCCGTTGTCTCGCCCTCAGAGCCACACACCGAGGACGAGGGCTTGCTAGGGGAGGCCAGGGTGCGAGGGCTGCCGTCAGTGCTACCTGGTGATGGAGAGAGACGGAGGTGGTGAATGTAGTGGTGACGAGAGAGAGAGAGAGAGATGAGGATAATGTGTGGTGGTGGAGAGGCAGGGAGATAACAAGTGAGAGAGAGAGAGAGAATGAGAGATAGCTCATTATAGATCCCTCATATCCAGCGTGTGTTTATCAGTAAATCTATATAGGTACAAATCGACAGCTGCTTCTCTCTCTCTCTCTCTCTCTCTCTCTCTCTGCTTAAAGACCAGAGTGGAGCCTTGAACGAGGAAATTTAGATCATAATTGTACATATTTTATTATTTACTTTATATAAACAGTATAATAAAGTCATTTTCGCCGCCTTGTGTTTTGTTGATCTAGAAATTATTAACTTTCCTGAGCACACTTGAATTGACTCAGCTGCCATGCGACTTGAGACACGAGTGAATGGGGACAATATGTCTCTGATTGGTCAATTAATTGGTTGGCAATAGATGGCGCTGACGTTGAAGTTGTCGTCCACGTTCAGTTAGTAACTTAAGCTGATATAATCGGAAGTTATAATGCGTCATAATGTACCGTTTACCAAGTTGTTGCTGTGAGGTTGTTATCGCTCGCGTCTACCTTCTTACAGCTGATATTTTACCACTATATCTTACAGTAGTTCATAACAATAGAATTACCTAAACAACAATCGCATTTCAAAGCCATTAGTAGGTACAGGTAGAGGGAAAAATAACCAAAAATACTCGTGTTTTGATACTATCGGCAACTGTGTTTACATCCGGTTATACTCGCCAACCAGAGTACGCCACGTCATATATGGCCGCTCTCTGACACTTATTTCTTGGCACAGTTGGAATTCCTTACATAATTACAGTTTAAATGCAGCTTGAAATAAGTTTGTAAATGGTGATGACTATACATTAGACAGTACTGTACAAAAAGGTAATCAAGTTTTTTATTTTGTTTTTATTCTGTAACTTTATAATGAAGACGACATCGTTTAGAACAGCTGGGAGATATGTAGCTTCAGCAGTCTTTTTATGAGAGAGAGAGAGAGAGAGAGAGAGAGAGAGAGAGAGAGAGAGAGAGAGAACACGAGCTGAAAATTAGTAGGGGAAGGGAGAGAACGATAAAGAACTATAATTGCAGAGAAAGTGATAAAGACGAAAAGGAGAATCACAGAGGAAGGGAGAGAGAGAGAGAGAGAGAGAGGGAGAGAGAGAGAGAGAGAGAGAGAGAGAGAGAGAGAGTAAACACTAGTGAGGGGAGGGAGAATACAGATAAACATTAAGAACAAGAAGGAGTGAAGGAGAGGTAATGAAGGAGGGAGTCGACGTGTGTGTGTAATAAGATTCTTTGCAATGGTAGACTCAGTAAGAACAAAATGAAGCCCCGTAGAATCAATTAGTCCAACCTTAGGCGCCGGTAGACTCATTTAGAGCCTCAGGAAGGAAGCGCAACTACCAGGAGGAGGAGGAGAAGAGGAGGAGTAGGAGAAGGAGGAGGAGGAGAAGAAGAAGAAGAAGAAGAAGAAGAAGAAGGTAGTAGTAGTAG
Source organism: Homarus americanus (assembly GCF_018991925.1). NCBI lineage: Eukaryota > Metazoa > Arthropoda > Malacostraca > Decapoda > Nephropidae > Homarus > Homarus americanus. The sequence continues at coordinate 95,343 of NW_024729998.1, read as the reverse complement.
TAGTAGTAGTAGGAGGAAAAGTAGGTATCCTGCAGAGTCCTGGTGGGTGGGCGGGTGGGCGGGTTGGGAAGAGAGAGACGTAGTGGTATTGGCTCTATAAATTAAGGTGGTGGAGACAGGCAACTTGAGCAGACCCTCCTTATGTTATAGCTCTCGGGCGGAATCCATCAACGATAAGATCTGAGAGGCAATCGTCTAGAGCCCTGGGAGAAGGTGTTGTGAGAGACAGAGAGAGACACAAAAGAGATGTTGAGAGACAGAGAGAGAAGGAGAGATTTGGAGAAACTGAGAGAGAATGTTGAGACAAAGAAACATAGAGAGAGTTGAGACTGGAATGTTAAGA
>NW_024729998.1:80000-92500 GCF_018991925.1 Homarus americanus | reverse complement strand
TTATGTATGAGAGCTTAGTGTTAGATTATAGGCTTTCCAAAGTTAGATGAAAAAAAAGATTCATTTTCACCTCTAATCATCATGCTATAACTACATAACAAAGGACTATAACTACCTTCTGTGGCCGTCTCAGTTTTATAATTATAGGTAATAAAAGCAGAGAGAAGGGTGTTCTATAATGATAAACCTGAAGGAATATAATCTCAAGGTTGACACAAATGAAAAGCGTAAAACTATCCTATAATTGCCTATTGAGACGTATAATTTCAGTGTTTAATGATGGGGTGTGATTATAGGGCGTTTAAGGAGAAGACTCACGATCATAAACATGTTAAAAAAAAAGGTATAATTCCAATATATTTCAGAGTACTAGGAGTTTTAACGAGTCATAACAAGGGTTTATTGTGTGTGTGTGTGTGTGTGTGTGTGTGTGTGTGTGTGTTTATTGAGTCTATGGTCCTTGGTATCCACTAACATGTTATAGTTGAACCCCTGACACGAATCCATTATTAAATTTGAACCACTGACATGAATGAACCTTTAGTAAAATTGAACCCCTAACATGAACCCATTAGTAAATTTGAACCCTTTATAAATTGAACCCCTGACATGGCGCCGATGTAGCAAACTACTGATATAGGGTGCCACGTGTCCAGTTTGTGAGTGAAAAAGACATCTTGTTAATTTAAGGGGGGGAATGGTGCCATGGGTGACGCAATCACTGTACGCTTATTTTTGTCCTTGAGATCCCGTGTGTGTGTGTGTAAAATCTCTCTCTCTCTCTCTCTCTCTCTCTCTCTCTCTCTCTCTCTCTCTCTCTCTCTCTCTCTCTCTCTCTCTCTCTTTCTTTCTTTCATATGCCCTCCCTAATCCTCCCCTTCTCTCCCCTTCCCTCCCCACCTCCCCACACACACCACAATCTTGTACTTTTTTCCCCTCCACAAGATAAGGTGGTTTAAAAACCTACTCTGGGGCCTTCAACGATGTGTTACCACCCAAACACAGTGCAAGGGAGAGTGGTGGGGGAGATAGTGGGGTGTAGAGCAGGGAGTGGGAGAGAGAGAGAGAGAGAAAGGGAGAGAGAGATTGATTGAGGGAGTGACGGGATAGGAGGGAGAGAGTAATAGAGTGGGAGGGAGAGCGGCAAAGTTTGAGTGAGATGAAGAGTGGGAGGGCGAGTGGGGGGAAATGTGGGAGAGTGGACGAGCGAGTGGAAGGAGAGTTTTGGGGTGGGAGAGAGAGAGAGAGAGAGAGGGAGGTTTAGGTACTCTCAACACGCGTCTCTGGGACCTCCCTATGATTGTGAATTTATGGAGGAAATAAGGTGGGTTGAGTAAAGGGGCTCTTGTGCGTTTCTGTTTCTCTAACATACAGAGAGAGTGAGAGAGAGAAAGAGAGCTAAGTGTGAGGGCGTGGGGGATAGAGGAAGGCGTGTATCTACTGTGAGGGGCGTGGAGGTTAGAGAAAGGCCTTTTCTTATGGATAGACGGGCGTGTGTAAGGGCATGGTGGAGAGGAAGGCGTGTTGGGTGTCTGAGAAGAAGAGGCGTTTCTATAATGCAGGGATTTGGCTAGGAGGTGTTAGATACAGACAGGCGTGTGGGGGCGTGGGTGTGGAGTATATTCACCCCCACACCTGCTGCCCGAGGACTCTCTCTGGGCCACATGACACAAACAACTGACTCAGAGGTGATACGTGACGTCACTACCAACACCCTCTGGCGACCATGACGTCAACTAGTATATATATTTAGCCTCTCTTAGACGTGCTTGTATGATGACCTCTGTACAATGATCTGGTAGACTCACAAATAAAATCAGCCACGTGAAGATTAGACACTCCCCAGCTTATTTCATCGGAAGATTAGACACTCCCCAGCTTATTTCACCTGAAGATCTTCCACCCTAACGATACCCGGGGGTTTTAGTCAGTTTAAAGTAGGTTAGGTTAGTGTTTAAGGTGGTTAAGCTTTAGTTGAAATAAGCTGGGGTGTGTCTAATCTTTAGATGATCCAACAAAACTCCTATTACTCATCTGAGACTCCCTGACCTCTCTAACCCCTGTCTAACCCCGACCTCTCTAACCCTACCTCTCTAATCCCGACCTCTCTAACCCTTGAACTATGACCCTAGCCTTGACCTTTCTGGACTCTAGCACCTTAGGGCCACCACTCACAGGGCCACCACTCACAGGGCCACCACCTTAGGTTAATGAAAATTGTAGAAGGAATCATTAACTAACACGTGAGTAATTTAAGAGGTTATATTACTGGCGGCGACCGTCCTGGGGTATCATATTTTATTATATATCTCTCTACATTCAAATCCACTACGGTTTCAATCAGAAAGAGAGAGAGAGAGAGAGAGAGGTAATACAAAGTAACACAATATATATCAACAGTAGTACAGTAAGTTAAAAGAAAATGGAGTAAAAAAAAGAGTTAAGGAGGTACTTTTATATATCCTTCTTTTTTCTTTTTTTTTTTACATCTCATATTTCTCTTCTTTTTTTTCCGGGTCTGCTGTAGGAGGGTGGCGGCGGTGGACAATATTCCAGGAGCAGCGATGTTCCTAGCGACGCTCTCTGTGGCGGGTAAGTGCCAATTTCTCGCTCCAATTTAGCGAATTTTAGTGAGTGAGAGACACTTTGAGAGATCCTGTGAAGTCCAGGGCGAGTGAAGGAGGAGCAGGAGAGGAAGAAGAAGAGGTGGTAAGGAAGGAAGAGGAAGAGGAAGAAGAGGTGGTGATAAGGAGGGGGGGGGGAGTGGTAAGGAAAGAGGGGGAAAGAGAAGGTAGTAGAGAAGGAGGAGGGGGAGGAGTAAGGAGGGGTGAGGTGGTAAGGAGGAGAAGGAAAGGAGGAGGAGGTAAGGGAGGAAGTGAGTCAGGAGAGATGATAAGAAAGATGATGACGGGGAAGGGGAAGAAGAGGAGGAATAAGAGGAGGATAGAGAAAGAAGATAGAAATTGAAGACTGTGATGATGCGAGTGAACAAGATAAATAGACAAAGAGAAAGAACCATGTGAGAGACAGTGAGAGAAAGAGGGAGATAGATAGAAAGTGGGGGGGGAGGAGAAAGAAGGAAGGAATCAAAGAAGAGGGATAAATTAGCAGGAGGATAACTGGGAAAGGATAAGGATGACGTATTATGAAAAGGGTGTGGTAAAGGTGGAGAAAAGGAGGCATAGAGGAGGATGGTGAAGGGAATCTAGCAGGAAGAATAGTAAGAGGAGGAGTAGGAGTAGGAGTAGCAGGTAACCGAGCAGGAGGCAAGGAAGCGGAGATGACCCTAATCAAAGAGTATGGAGGTAAGGGGGGGCCCAGACAGGGGGGCCGTCTTAACCCCCCCCCTCCCCTCACAATTTCCTGTCTCCTTCCTACTGACTGCCGTGTTAACTGACGACGATGGCTTGTAGTGTCTGCTGCTGCTGTGACCTATAGTGTCTGCTGCTGCTGTGACCTGTAGTGTCTGCTGCTGCTGTGACCTATAGTGTCTGCTGCTGCTGTGACCTGTAGTGTCTGCTGCTGTTGTGACCTGTCGTGTCTGCTGCTGTTGTGACCTGTAGTGTCTGCTGCTGTTGTGACCTGTAGTGTCTGCTGCTGTTGTGACCTGTAGTGTCTGCTGCTGTTGTGACCTGTAGTGTCTGCTGCTGTTGTGACCTGTAGTGTCTGCTGCTGTTGTGACCTGTAGTGTCTGCTGCTGTTGTGACCTGTAGTGTCTGCTGCTGTTGTGACCTGTAGTGTCTGCTGCTGTTGTGACCTGTAGTGTCTGCTGCTGTTGTGACCTGTAGTGTCTGCTGCTGTTGTGACCTGTAGTGTCTGCTGCTGTTGTGACCTGTAGTGTCTGCTGCTGTTGTGACCTGTAGTGTCTGCTGCTGTTGTGACTGACCTGTAGTCTGCTTGACCTCTTTAATCTTTTTCGTTTACACCTTTTCAGTCATGTTTTTTTTTCCCTCATCTTCCTCTTCCACCTATTTCCTCTACTGCTTTTCCTCCTCCTATTTTTCCTCCTCTTTCTCCTCCTTCCTGCCCTTCTTCCTCCTTCCCCTCCTCCTCCTCCTGCCATCACTCCCGAGCACCTCCTTCCTCTACTGACTAGCGGAGGAGTCGTCCATCCGTCTGCCTCCTCCTCTCATTTCCGTCGATAAGATGGAGGACAAGCGCCCATACCCGGTGTCTGGTCAAATGGGCCCCCCTTAGTCCTTAATAGACCCCACCCTAACCATTTAGTACTGAGGTCTAGTCCCAATAAGCCCCAGTTTTCATCGGTTTCGAAGTTTAATAGGGTGTACAAGAAATGGGGCCCATTCGATCTACTCAGCCTCCTTCCACACTACGTAAACAAAGGAATCCGTTTTCTATGACTCATACATTGAGGGGGGTCCTTACATAGACCCACAGGAGGCACTACACTATTTTAAAATCTATGTATTTGCATTTAGATGTAACTTATAAGATATCTATTGGTTATTTAGACACCAAGAAAACATTCTTCTATTCACGTATATACACATAGACCTTAAAAACAGTATCGTGCAACATTTTGAAACCCTAAAATAACCCATAATATTTTTTTTACCCTCAAACTTGGGGTAAGTGAACGTATCAAGTTTGGGATGAATCTCCGTGCAATTCCAACGCTATTTTGGCATCTCTACTTTTTCTCTACTATTTTTTTTTTTCACACCTGCGGGTATTGAAGGCGGTACTGTCAACTTTTTTTCTACGTCTGTGAAATTGGCTCAGGTTGTCAAGACAAATATAGGTAAGAAATAGTTGTGGCCACACGTGTTGGTTATATTGAGACATATATTGTGGCTTCTGTTTTGTTTATGATCATTATTTAATGTGATTTAATCTAACTTCTTCGTTTTTAGTGTTTGTATATATTTGGCAGCGCTTTTGTTTAGATTTTGTACTTTATTGATGGGTAAGTTTGTAGAAAAGTTGGTTCTTGTGTTTTTGTGTCTGTGCATCGATTAGGCTTCCTCTTACAATTGTATTATTATTATTATTATTATTATTATTATTATTATTATTATTATTATTATTATTATTATTATTATTATTATTATTATTATTAACCATTATCACTCCTAATGGGCACAAGGATTAATTGTCCTAATGGGGATCAATTGTAATGGTTAGTTTAGAGACGTATTACCAGTGAGGGGCTATTCGAACCTTCAATCGGTACAAAGTCAAGTATAGGAAATATTAAATGGTGAAATATCAAAAAGAAAACGGATCTTAACCACGGGCAGACTCTTGTATTTTTTTCCCCGGACCAACGGCAGATTGAAGCTCTCTATAACGCATTAATTATGAGATTATACACAATGAACGTTTACATTACAAATTATGAAACTTTTAATAACTAAGAATTAAAAAAAATGGTGATGGTGTAATTGTAAGAGATATTTTACAGTGCATGTCTATACACACACACACACACACACACACACACACACACACACACACACACACACACACACACAGCTGGACAAATATTTGGTTATCATAGCATAATCATCAAAAACTAACACAAAACAGAAGTCTCAGTTGATCCTCAGATAAAAGGATGAAATTCCACTGGACAAAGACCCATTAGAACGAATCATGATGAAACACTAGCTTACGATGTTGCATTAAATGGGAATCATCGTCGGTACAGTTTATAACGAGAAAAAAAAATATCATCTCTAACAAAAATATTTCATGATGCTATATTATCCCACAACCAAAAATATTGACCAAGAATAAACAAAGACATATGTTGATTAATGTATAACGAATATATATCTGACACTCTTACACAACGGGAAGATCGTCGTCAGGAGTAAAGAGAAAAGGTAAATATTTTATAATAGTTCCAACTGTCGATACTGGCTCACATGTTTGCTCAAAATTACGATGTGACTTTATCGAGGGTGACACACGTTCCCTGAGGCCCGGCTGTTTGGTGCGTCAACACACAGCTGATCTGTGAGGGCCAGCCACTTTACCTCTACCAGGGAGGTAAGCTGGGGGCTGTAGGGATCTCCTGGTGGGTTGGAGGGACCTGGGGGATAGAGGGATGGAGGGAACTGGGGGCTGGAGAGAGTGACCTGGGGGCTGGAGGGATATTCTGGATGGATGGAGGAACCTGGGGGATGGAGGGATGTAAGGAGCTGGGGGCTGGAGGGAGGGATAGAGGGACCTGAGGGCTGGAGGGATCTTCTGGAGGGACCTGGTGGATGGAGGGAGGGACCTGGTGGATGGAGGGAGGGACCTGGTGGATGGAGGGAGGGATGAAGGGACCTGGGGGCCTTAGGGGACTTCAGAAGAGATGGAGGGAGCGATACTTTGAAGACAGGATTAGCACGAGAGGGACACTGGCTGGAGTATGACAGTGATGTCGTGTGCTGAAGGGCTCTACACTGAACACCAGGGACTTTTTGGGAGGGAGAAATTGTATGGAATGGGATTTAGAAAAGCTTTGCGTTCTGGGGGAATTTACTGCTGGAACCACGAAGGCTGTCTGTCGTAGCCGGCAACACTTGTTTCTACCTCCGTGAGAGACGATGGACAATGAGTTGATTTAGGGGAAGTTGGTGGAGTTATGTTTTATACTGAAGAAATACTGAGGTTATCAATAGATAGAGTGAAACGTCATTCATTAATTAGAGTTTTAAATCATTTTTAGTTTTGAAAAATTAGTAACGAATAGCAGGAATATTCTAAATTACATGTTACGTTAATTGGTATATAAACGCTCATGTGTATCGAGCATTTCTGAGAAGACTTAGTGAGTATTTTTATAACGTGTCTCTTGTTTCTGTTGGTGTAAACTTCAAGGTCTTGTACACCACAGCAGCCTCGGTTCATCTCATCCCCCTGAGTTGTCCCACATTACACCTCCCCGGGTCATAACCTCACAGCCACTGTATATTCAACCATGTCAGGAAAGTTTATCTCGTGGTGGGAAGGAAGGGAGGGATGATGGGGAGGAGGAGAAGGGGCCGACCACACTGCCACAATCCACATACACCAATAGACAGAGACCTGAAGGTGAATTGGGGAAATCCACACGTCTGCGGTCAAAGCCTGCACTCTTTTTTTTCTTTTTAGTTTTTACCTTAAAGAATTTTTTTTCATTTTACTTTTGAGTCGATTTATTTAAGCGATTTTTTTTTAAGAAATCTGGTTTATTTTATTTATACGAAGATTATTCCGTACCTCAAGATGCTGTGGTGCTCCGCGTACAGAGAGAGGGGGAAAAAACCCACGAGGTACGAATCTCAGGGAATCTTGGCGGTGATGGTGCATAAACTGTGCAGCCCTTCACCTAGTCCTGCCAACGCCTAAGGCATAAAAATTCCAATCCCTCTGACCTTGGCCTTGTGGTATGTTTGGGGATATGTAGGTCACCATCACCACCACCACAACGTTACCACAGCTGCAATGAGGGGGCGGGCGGGTCGTCTTGTATGGCACTCTGGGATGTCACCGCGAGTATAGAAGCTACGCCAGACGAACGTTCGCTTAGCTCTCTCTCTCTCTCTCTCTCTCTCTCTCTCTCTCTCTCTCACTTAACCCTTCACACCGAGGGCTTCACCAGACCTCAGATTGTGTTCCTGTCTCCAATTTTCTCAAGCACGTGAACGATTTTCCCCCGGAAGATTACTTGTCGCTTCAAAATGTTACATCTTGAGTGATCGAAGTTAAGAGTGTGTGTGTGTGTGTGTGTGTGTGTGTGTGTGTGTGTGTGTGTGTGTGTGTGTGTGTGTGTGTGTGTGTGTGTGTGTGTGTGTGTGTGCCTCGTCTCTGTTTTAACTTGTAATCAGTAAGATGAAAGGCTACATCTCCTGACTAATTGTATCAAAACAGAAGCAACACAAACGTCAACATCAATATCAATTTCACTAATGATTCACCAACCTCACACGTATAATGAAATAACAACAACAACAAATACAACAAAAACACTATAACTGAACACTATAACACAACACTATAACACAATACAACCCTCCATTTATACACTATACCCCCCGAAAAAAAAAATTAAATAAATCAAATCAATCCCTCCATCCTTCAAAAAAAAAAAAATAAATAAATAATCTCGACCCATCATCATCTAATAAACAACACCACACTCACCTAAGTAGCAATACGCCACCGGGGATAAAAGCCATGAAAAGTCGCTTCTAAACTCATTTGTATAACTCTGGGTGCTACTCACGGCGTCAAGGGGAGTCTGTTTACATCTCAGCTTTATACTGTATATGTTTTTATTTTGTTTTTTACCTTTCTCCCATTTTTATTTTGTGGCGAGGTCTCTCTCTCTCTCTCTCTCTCTCTCTCTCTCAGGTGATGCCAAGCTCTGGTGTAGTTTGGTAGGATGGCCGGTAGAGGGTGTTAGTTACTCTTGTGATCTGCATTTGATTATGTCTTGAGAGAGAGAGAGAGAGAGAGGCAGGCAGGCAGGCAGGCAGGCAGGCAGGCAGGCACGCACGTAGGCAGGCAGGCAGGCATGAGAAGCATAGATTGTCTTTCATCACCGTCACAGCCATGCAACAGACGCTGAGAGACTTACATGAACCAGGAGTATCCTTGAGGAGGAGGAGGAAGAGGAAGAAGAAGAAGAACAGGAGGAGAGGAGAAGGAGGAGGAGGAAGGAATGATGGTGTAGGTGGAGGAGGAGGAAGAGAAGGGGATGGTGGTGGTGGAGGAGAAGGAGGAAGAAGAAGAGGAAGAGGAGTAGGAGGAGGAGGAACAGGAAGAGGAGGAGGGTGAGCTCAGAGATATGAACAGTTTACTCTACCCTTCTGAGACTGACGTGACTCCTCCTCACAGAAGTAGTTTGGGGCTGCGTCAAGTGTTGGAAATATGTGACGTTTTTCTGACGTTTCATCTTTTTGGACAGGAAACGTTTGTGTGTGTGAGTGTGTGTGTGTGTGTGTGTGTGTGTGTGTGTGTGTGTGTGTGTGTTTGCTTTGTGTGAGTTTTATCGTTTTGTTTATGTGTTCGTTTTTGTTTTATTTATCTTTCTTTCTATGGATCGTAACATTCCTCTCTGCTTTCAAAGTTAACAGTTTATCACAGTCACTCAACACTGAGGTTAGGTTTTGCTTAGGCTAGGTTGGGTTAGGTTAGGCTGAGTCGGGTTAGGTTAGGTTAATTTTGAAAAGATTAGCGTCAGGTGATCTGGGGAGGTAAATCTTCAGGTGATCCATAATTAAAGATCACATCTCAAAACACACGTAAAGGAGAATAAATTCATCCTTCAGTGTCAGGGCTGCGCCACACACACACACACACACACACACACACACACACACACACACACACACACACGACAGAGCCGGTTATGGTCGCTTGGCTCACGACTTATTTACACCTGCGAAAAGTGGGTCAAATACTGGTGGCGGCACAGAATGGTTGCTACCTGAGGCCACCACACAGCTGACCCGTGAGCCAGGTGTCGCCTCCACACCTGACGCACACACACACACTCACACACATACTGGCCGCCACCCGACTAGACCATTAGCAAGTGTTAGGATTCGTCCGTCTTCACTTACAAAAACGGATCCCAAATAAACACACAGAATCCTTGCGTCAAAACGAACGAGGTTGTTGTGATGATTTTTACCCCTACATCTACCTTCTTGCTCCTCGTCTGTTTATTACAAGAACTCATGGTCGTTTTGTAAGAGGGTGAGAGGGGGTGAGAGAGAGGGGTAGGTGAGAGAGAGAGAGAGAGGGGGGCGAGGAGAGAGGGGGGCATGAGGGAGAGAGAGAGGGGGGGATGAGAGAGAGGGAGAGTCTGGATATCAGGTGGAGGCAGAACTTTTAAGTGAGGAATTCTTTCGTGAGACGTCCCTTCGCAACTTCCCCAGATGGTAAATTTTCATCTCATCACAACCCACCACCGGGAGCACCACATACACACACACACACACACACACACACACTGAATATCATCTAACTCTTGTGTCCGTGAGATGTAAATGGACTATTGACGTCACAAATTGTAAATAAACTCGCAGCGTTATGAAATTTAAGTTAACGTGACTTGAAAGAATGTAAACAGACCAGTTATACCACGTGCTATAAACTAACCAGTGACGTCAGTGAAGAAATCCGTGACGTAATTGGAAGAATATTTAAAACTTGTATAACAGAATTAATGACGTAATACATAAACATAAGTAATATACTAATACTTGCACACATGTGGGAGTCATTATCTTCATTTTGTTCCTGGATATCACATAATATTTTCACATCTTAAAACATACGCCATATATGAGGTTACTTTATATATATATATTGTATTTAGTAGTGATTGATGCAGCCTACAGGACAAAATGTAGAAAGTCATTCCTGTTGGCTCCTATACCCTGTAGCTACTTCATACTACAGGATTATATTATAACGTCTTAAGGCTGAAAGTACAACCCTAACACATGTGAAATTTAGTTAAATGTTTAAGTGTACGTGTGTGTGTGTGTGTGTGTGTGTGTGTGTGTGTGTGTGTGTGTGTGTGTGTGTGTGTGTGTTATTTTTACTTTCGTGGAGATTTGAAGGACTTACTACTACCGTGAATGCCATCAAACAAGCGCCCCGCCCCGCCCCGACCCGCCCCGCCCCGCCACCATTACAAAACAAGGTGATTAAGAGAGAGAGGGGTTAGGGAAAGTGAGAATGTATAGAAGTAAAAAGAGAGGGGAAGGAAGGATGAAGAGAGGAGGAGGGAAGGGAAGAGAGAAGGGGAGTAATAGAGGTGAGGTGAAAGAGGAGAAGGAGAGAAGTAGGCGAGGTATGATAAGAAAGAGGAGTGGGAGGTAGAAACGGGGGGTAAGAGAGGAAGAGGAAGAGAGATAAGAGTGGAAAAGGCGTGAGGGAAAGATAAGGGATGAGGAGGAAGTGGGGGAGGAAAAGTGAGAGACAAATGGGAGGAAAGGAGGAGGGGTGGGAAAGGGAGAAGACGTGAGAGGGAATGTTAGAAAGGGAGGTGAAAGAGATAGAGAGGTGGGAGACGGAGAAGGAGGGAGAGGTGGGAAAAGGAGAAGATGTGAGAGAGAGTGAGGGACGATGGGGGGAGGGGGGGGATTACTGGGCACTGCTGGGCCAAGGTGAAGGAATGATGAACTATTTATAACCAACACATGATGCTTAACCCCCAGGCTTGATGCCAGTGGTGGTGGTAGTGGTGGTTCTTTGGTTGGTGGTAGTGGTGGTTGTTTGGTTGGTGGTAGTGATAATAGTGGTTGTTTGGTTGGTGGTAGTGATAATAGTGGTTGTTTGGTTGGTGGTAGTGATAATAGTGGTTGTTTGGTTGGTGGTAGTGATAATGGTGGTTGTTTTGGTTGGTGGTAGGGATAATGGTGGTTGTTTGGTTGGTGGTAGTGATAATGGTGGTTGTTTTGGTTGGTGGTAGGGATAATGGTGGTTGTTTGGTTGGTGGTAGTGATAATGGTGGTTGTTTGGTTGGTGGTAGTGATAATGGTGATTGTTTGGTTGGTGGTAATGATAATGGTGGTAGTGGTATCAGTTAAAATGGTCCCTATATAGGTGTCAGTGATGGTGTTAGACTGGTGGATGTTGGCAGGAGTGACACTCAGACAACATTACTGGTGTTGGCACGTCATTGTTAACTTTGGTGGCAGTGATACGGGTTACAGTATTGTTTATATGACTTAGGCTCTCTCCATTACCACACGCTTCCAACACCAACACACCCTCCCAACACACCCTCCCAACACACCCTCCCAACACACCCTCCCAATACACCCTCCCAACACACCCTCCCAACACACCCTCCCAACACACCCTCCCAACACACCCCACTAATCTCAAATCATCTGGTGAATGGTCAAATTAGGGTCCTAATCATAATAGTCGCCAATCCTACTGGCTCGTTTAGACCAGATTGGATCCTATTACAAATGGATCATATTAGGATATAAACCCACTTGGCATGTAATCCAATATTCCCTCCTTCACTATGCACTCTCTGAACTCTCGGGAACACTCAAGGACAAGGTATCAGGCACTCAGCTATCCACTATCAATTGTAAAGTAAGCAATCCTCTGTCTGTGGCACTCCCAAACAATGCCTCAAACCCTCCTCCTGTGCCAAGGTTCGCTACGCAGGGTGTACTGGGGAAATGACCCCTGAAAATATGTTTTGGTGTTCAAATATATTGATTATTGTGTTTTCATTTTTAATTTAGAGTTTATGTAGGAAGTGTTGTGTCATAGGTAGAACTTTTATATCACAGTCAGAACTATTGTACCGTGTGAAGGCATGTGTTTTAGTCACTTCCCAAGGACTAAACAAACAGACAGACAGACAGACAGACAGACACAGATACAACCTTCAACATTTATATAAGTGTCGACAAAAACTGCACTAAATCTCCAACACTTTGTAGTTAGTGAGTAACCGACAAACACTCACACAGACATATAGCCGTGAGTGTGTGTTTGTTTTTCTTGGGTGTTTTTATATA